>NW_021635193.1:0-287010 GCF_004799145.2 Neltuma alba
ATCTCAAGCATTGTTGAATGAAGCAAGCAGAGAATTCCGTTGCAGAGTTAAGGATAGGATTGTTCGGATTAGTATGTCTTATTCATTTTTTCTAATGAGATTTTTTTAATCCAATCAGTTTAATCATTTTGGTTTTCAAAGGTTTTGCTTTTATTTTTTAAAATTTAAATAATACTCTTCCAGTCCTTAATATAAGACCTATTTAATTAATTTGATTAGATTAGGAAAGTTAGACAAGTTAGTTAATTATAAGAAATATGACATGTTTTTTCTCAACATCATAATCATCTTCCTTAATCTCTCTCTTTCTTCTACTTGATTATGGTCGAGGGAGTATCCGTAGAATAATTTAGAGAAACTGATAAATATGAAAAATATGCCTTATATTTAGGACCAAAATCAACTCAACAATTACGTCCTATATTAAGAACCGGATGATACTTAATTGTTAGTTATTGAATTTCTTTCGCTTTGTATTTGTTATTTTAAAGTAAAAGAACACTTTAAATGTGATGATTTTTTTTTCGGGTGATATTATTAATTCATCTCGAGGAGACGAGAACGGGTGAAAGCGCTTATCTTTAATGGGAATTTTCTTGTCTGGCCCTCCATGAGCCCAATGCCTTAAGGCCCAATTTTATACAGAAGACAGGGCCCGTGAAATACGTGGCCCAAAGTCGTGCATCTCAGACTCTCGTTTGCGTGACATGAGCGTGCTAGACAAGTGTTTCGTTTTTGGCGCCCAAGTTCAACAAACAGGTTTTTTTTTTTTGGGGGAAACAAACAGGATAGTTTGAATTCTTATTACAAAAAATATTCATATTTAATATCCTGAAGGATTGCCTTTAATAAAAATATATACGTGCCTAGCCAAAAAAAAAAATTTGAATTAGAAATAGAAAATATGCCCGCATTTAGAGCTTAACAATATCTCGAGTAGAATTGTTTCTAATAAATAGATACTTGTATCCTGGAAAAATAAAATTATAATTAAAAACTAAAATTACCTAGCTAGTTAAACAGGAAAAATTGGTTCTCTTTTAATAAATTTGAGGGTTTGAATATTCTGAATAAAAATATAACTTTGAGAAAGTCATGTTAATCAAACTCGATAACATTTAAATTTAACTTGATTGTATTAAATATTAGATAACTATATAAATTAATTGAAAACAAAAATTTCATTTTAAAATTTTTGAGTGAAGACATAAAATTTTAAATTGTTAATCATTTATATCTTTAAAATGGTTTTAGAACTATAAACTTTTATACTAACGGTCTGGTAAAAAAAAACTTTTATATCAATAATATTGGATCTAGTGAAAGGAATTAGTTTTTTTACAATATGGTGAATCAAGATTTGAATTCCTACTAGAACAAGTGTCTACTTTTAGTAGCTGATAGTGTTTTAAATGAGATTGTTTTCAATAAGAGAAAACCTATACTGGAAGGGAAAAAAAAAACCTATAAACTTTTGTAGGAAATTTTAAATGGATAATGATGATTGATGCGGCCCATACATTTGCTTCATTCTCCATGATGCCCACTAGGCTTTTTTATCAATGTATGATAAACAATAATTATATATCAAAATGCTGTACTTTTAAAACTATTTACTAATATGCTGCACTTATAATCGTTCTTGGCAAGAACGATTTTAAAATTACACACAGTCGTTGTTGGTGTGAACGATTTCAGAAATCGTTTACGCCAAGAACGATTTTACTTTTCCTATTCACTCTCTCACATACGAATTTATGCCAATTTTACATGCAAAAATAAGAATCCTTGACAATGCTTCCATGAGGCTATACAACATTTATATTGGATTAAAATTTGAAAATCCCAATTTTTTTAATTTTTAAATAGAGCTTGATGAAATTTTTTCATTTCCTCTTCTTTTTATTTTTCTCATACCAAACAATACGTAACAAAAAAATTATGCTTTGGTTACAAATTTTAATTGTAGCAATTAAGTTGGAGGACTAAATTATTATTATTATTATTTTGGTCACAGGCATAAAAGGTCCATGCCCAATACTTGATTTCTCATGAAACCAAACAAATGCCACACAACTGGCTTTTTTTAAACCAAAATACTGCAAAGAGTAAAATTATATACTAATATGCTGCATTTTTAAAAGTATTTACTAATATGCTACACTTAAAATCGTTCTTCAGGTGAATAATTTTTAAAATCATTTAATCTGCTGAACAACTTCTTCATTTAACAAATGTTTACGCCAAGAACGATTTCTGAAATCGTTTATGCCAAGAACGACTTGTGTGTAATTTGAAAGTCGTTCTTACCAAGAACGATTTTAAGTGCAGATAAATGTCACACAAGCTTTCATGCACATCAAGGATAGATTATGAAGAAATTGTTCAGCAGATAAATGACTTTAAAAATTATTCACCCGAAGAACGAATTTAAGTGTAGCATATTAGTAAATACTTTTAAAAGTGCAGCATATTATTATATAATTTTACTTTTTGTAGTATTTTGGTAAAAAAGCCTGTCGTGTAACATTTGTTCGGTTTGACGAGAAATCAAATATTGGGCATGGACTTTTTATGCCTGTGACCAAAATAATAATAATAATTTAGTCCTGCAACTTAATTGCTACAATTAAAAATTTACAATCAAAGCATACTTTTTTTTGTCACGTATTGTTTGGTATGAGAAAAATAAAAAGAAGAGGAAATGACAAAAAATCTCATCAAGCTCTATTTAAAAAATTGGGATTTTAAAATTTTAATCCAATATAGACGTTGTAGCCTCATGGGAGCATTATCAAGGATTCTTATTTTTGCATGTAAAATTGGCAGAGGTTCGTATGTGAGAGAGTGAACAGAAAAAAGTAAAATCATTCTTGGTGTGAACGATTTCAAAAATCGTTCACGCCAAGAACGATTTTAAGTGCAGCATATTAATAAATAATTTTAAAAATATAACATTTTGATATATAATTTTACTGTTTATCGTGTATTCCTGAAAAAGCCTGCCCACTAGTCTTTGTTTGGATGTCACGGACTACAGTCACGTGCTACTTACTTTTGTTTTTGGGTAGATCACATGCTACCTGTTACCGCTAACTCTAAAGTCAAACCTACGTAGGTATTCCACGTTTCTCTTTTTTTTTTTTTTTTTTAAATAAACAATAACTATTATTCTCTTTTTATATCTAAATATAAATAATATTTATAAGTTATCTTAAAATTTTGCCAAATTTTCTATTTTTATTCCTATCAATTACTTATTTTAATATTCAATATGTTTATTATCTTATTTTTCAAACAATCATCTCTCTCCATCACATATTTTCTCTCTTTCATAATTCTCTTTATTATAATAATTTTTCCAATCTCTTGCTTATACTCTATGTCCCCCCATAAATAAGGGTAGTTTAGAGAAAAAACTTTCAATTTATAACTATTTATTTTTTTAACTATTTTGATATAAGTAATGAAATCCAAAGTTACTTATAAAGAATAATTAAATAGGTATATTATAACGCGTGAAAATTATTTTAAAAAATAAAATTACTGGTTCATAAATTATTAAAATTATATTTGTTATCTCATCACTGAAATATTATATGTTTATCATTGTTTAATCTAAATTATTAAAAACAAAAATACAGAAAACTAGGCTTATTTTTAATACGGATACTTCATCATTAAGAATAACTAAGTAAATGACGAGGATGACTGGATGAGATTAAAGTTTATTCATATTAAAATAAGTATTGTTTTTAGTTTTTATTGATCGAGTTAAGTACATGTAAGTCCTCTAAACTTTGAATTATTATGTCAGTAACCTTTTTAAATCTCCAAAACTTTTTCAACCTTAATAATAGCCTTCCCTCCACATGCGTTTTCTAAAGGAATTGGCGAGGGTAGGTTCAGAGTTATAAAAATGTGAAAGATGTTATTTCGGGGGGGAAAAATTGTCAAGGATGTTTGGTGGTATTAATTAAAATAGTTAATTGATCCCCGTGGAGGCCTTACATAATAAGCAATTAATACCATAGAGTATCTATTTATGTATAGGCTTTGACTAATCCTGTTGTTGTATTTACTTAGGAGTAACTAATTTAACTAGCCCATGCCTACGCTATATGATTAGCCACTCTTTAAAAGTACCTCCCTGTTAATTATAGAACAATGTTGATTAATTTCATGATTCGTGCTTTTCTAATTTTATCTTTTATTAAAAATTATAACGACAATAAAATATACTCCTCCCCTCTTAAATATAAGATCTTTTTCGTAGTGTAATTTACGTTACGAAATGGGTCTTATATTTAGGACCGGAGGAGTACTTAAGAATTATTTTGGTCATATTTATAAGATACAAAGAGAATAAGGTTTTTGGTTTTATTTATATGATAAAGAGAGAAACTTTTTATGTGAATTTATACTTTTATACTTCATTAATTATTGTGTTGACTCTATTTTCACAAGTTATAATATATATTAAATAGAGATAAAATTAAAAAAATATTAAATTTAAATGAGAGTTAATGAAGTTGAAAATTATTCCTAATATGTTTAAAACATGTTGGAAGTAATTTCTAAATTTGACAAAAAAAAAGAGCAAATGTATGCAACGGCTTGATACAATTACTATTAGAGAGAAATAATATTAAAAACAAATATAACTAACACATTTTTATTTTGCACTCCCTCTAATTTTATTTATAAGTTTCAAATTCAAGAAAGGGTGTAGTCTATTTTTTAAGTTTTAATTTGACTTTATTTTAACATTTAATGTATTTTTTTATTGTTATCATTAATTATTTTTCCCTTATCACATTATTTCATATATTCCTTTTCATCCTTTTTTCACTTATTAGGGTATATTTAAAAATAAAAATATATTTTTAACATATTTATTATTTTAAACAAATTTAATTAATTATTATTTATGAATTAGTTAGTTGAAGTTTATAATAAAAAGGGAAGGGAGTATTTAGAACCAAATACGACTTTAAATTCTTGCCCAGTGACCAGAATTGAAGGAATTACAGTCTCATTTTCGTTTCTAGTAATAGGCTTAGATTTAATAATCCTGGTGATCAGATTTACCCAGTTGTCCCAGCATTTTTCTCACATTGACATTCGTGACCATTTATTAGCTTTTGGCGGTGCCCAATTCCAGCCTTTCAGATCCCATGAGCACTCACTTTCATAGGGTCGATGTTTTGCTTGGTTTTAGGTCTATCTCTCTCTCATCTTTAATATTTTTAATAAATTATACGTATTGCTAGGATTGTTCCTGAAACGGGATGGTCCCGATAAAGAACGACGGGGTGGAAAATTTGCTCCATGTCTCGTCCTGGTCCTCACTGGGAATTTTTTTTTTTAATGCAAAACGTTTTTTATCTTGTAATTGAGTCTGCTGTAATGAATTTTGATTGTTATTTCTTTTTTTCTTTTTTAGTTTTTTGGGTCTATTCTGAAAACATCTGTTTCTTTTCTTGTTTTATTATTTTTTTAACTTAGTCCTCTTAAACAAAGACCCAAATAAATAATAATGAGGAATATAATAATTCCAAATTCATTTTTATCCTTCTAAGAATTATAAGCAACTATAGAAGCTCTAAATAAAAAATAACCATTCAATTACATATGTGTGCTAAAAGCTACAAATATAAACATTTTGTATTACACATACCTTAAACATTTTATATTTTTAACATTTAATAATTATAATACAATAAGAAATAAAAAAAATATTACTATCGAGACAAGATGATCCCGTCATGCGTCTTGTCCTATTTTTTGTCTCGTCCTGATTTATCCCATCCTGTCCTAGTCCATTCCAATACGGCTAGAACCAAGACAAGCCTATTTTGAATACCTCGACATATCGTGCATTTGAAAAAAAAACAGAGAGAGTTATAGTCAAAATAAATATTTTTGATTAATTAAAAATAGTTAATATTCAGCATCAAAATAAATTAGTTGTCTGGTAACAAACACTATAAGTACTACTGTGTTCCTGATTAACAAAGATAGAGAAAGGCATGAGAAAAAGGCCCAGTAATTTGGCTGTTACCAGTTTTACGATAACGACAATGCAATCTCTAATCATTAAAAGGCCGCCTCCTCCATGATTCGCCGCCACCTTTGTTCTTCTTCCTGCGTGCAGTATAATGACATCCAGAGAGCGGCTTGATTTTTTTTTTTTTGAAAGAATGATTTGTAACAAATAATTTTTTTTTTAAGAAATAACTTCACCATGTAAACGTTTTTGACTTAAATTTTTATTGATATTGTACAGTTTCTTTCTTTAAAAGGGTTCATACACTATATGAAACGCATAACATGAGTCATAACTTAATATATGAAATAATGAAATTGTAGGAATAATTATACTATGAGTGGTTTTCGCTTGCCCTAGTTTAATTTAATTATAACTTTTTGAAAATGAAAATGCTCAACAAATATTACTCATAGTGACAACAATTTTTTTTTTTTTAAAAAATACTCCCTCCATCCTTTTTTTTTTTTTTTATAAAAAAACAATTTCTCTCATAGTGATGTTTCTTCTAAATATAAGAAGCACATCCTGTTTATTTGAAATTTTAAACTAGTCTTTTCACTTTTATCTCTATTAAATATATGTAACTTATTATTTTTTTTGTAATAAATGTTCACATCTGTTATGTATTCTTTTTACAAATAAAGATATAATTGAAAAACATGTATATATCTTATATATTACTATTTTTAACTAAATCTAGCTAACATTTTAAAATTTATGATTTTGGTAGCTGTTTCTTATATATAGATACGCAGTAAATCAACAACATATATGGGAATCTCATGAAAGTTTAGAAAGAAGTCAACTCCTTTATGGACATTGAATGCTGCTGCATTTCTCACAAGAAGTTAGTTATTAATATTTACTAAAGTGAATTGATTTTGCATCACTTAATTAATATTTAAAAAACTTAAATTATGCTTTTAAAGATGTTGAAAAGGAAGCGTAACATGGGGAAGGCGAGGGCGTCGTGGTCAAGCAATGGCGGGACCGAAATTATTCGTCGTCGTTTTGTCTTATTATCTTTCTTTCCTTAATCTGGTTCCTTCTTTTCATGGAAATGTCTGATGCTTTTCTTTTCCCTGCTTGCTTTTTCATGGATCCAACGATATACATGTGAATAAATAAAGTGGAAGAGAGAGCCCAACGACAGGGAATGTCGTTTTCATTCTGTTAGAGATCATCACATGACCTGCGTAAAGATTCAGAGGATGTTCCTTTAACTTGTTACTGCAAAAATGGTATTCTCCTGATGATGATCAGAACTCAGGAGTGAAGCAATCAAACACTTGGAACTTTGAAGCCTCGTTTTGCCCGCAAACTCAGAAAATTTAGAACAAGCAACGCAGAAATGGTAATCTGAAGAAAACTCGAGAGTTCGTAGACTCTCATCTTGGAGTGCCCTCGTTGTGTTATGAATATTTCTCAAAGCAAACGACATGGCATTTTGGCGTCTAAGCGATGAAAACGACACAGCGCTGATATATGCGAGGGACCATTACAATAATATAATTTTTTTGTTGGATATAGGTATTCTCTTGTTTAAAACACTGTCAAATATTAAATATGAATATTTTTTTAATAAGAATTTGAATTTTAATTTGACATGTTATGAGAGATTAATTTTTTCTGTTGGACCAATTTGATTTGTTGGTTCTGTGAAATTGTCTTCTTCTCATTATTGGAAGCACCCAGAAGTCTTTCTTAGAAGCACTTTTCTGTAAAACGAGCTAAACTCCTTTACATATTTATTTTGTACACCGTAAAAACACTTTAACATCATGATTTTGATTCCATCCAAACACCTCCTAGTCACAAGTTTATGCTCATTGTTGGGCCATTCAGATAGACTGACATTACTCCTGCTATTTTTGACATTACTGCTACTATTTTGATAGAACTAACATTATTATTTACGCCCATTAAACTAATTTGTAGATATTTAAAAAATCTTGTTAAGTTATTCATCAATCAATCAACAGGGACACTTTCTTTAAGAAAAAAACTATGAAATTATGAGATAAAATTGATTAAAATTTTATATTTAAAGCTAGAATAAATTATTTGCCTAACTCTTATATTTAAGACGGGAGATAGTATGTAGTTTGAAATGCAATTTAATTAATTTATAAAGTATTAATCATAATTTTAATAACTTAAGAACCCTAACAAAATTGTTTTTTTTTTAAACATATACTCTCTCCAATCCTTATTAAACTAATTCACGGATAACGAACTGTTAGTTAAAATTAGTTAGAAGCAATAAATATGTTAAAAATATAGTTTTGTTTCTAAATATGCCCTTATAATAAATGAAAAAAATAAAAGAGAATGTGTGAGAAAATATGATAAGAGAGAGTATAATAAAGAAGAGGGAATAAATTATTAGGGGCAAAGATGAAAAAAAATACATTAAATATTAAGACAAATATCAAATTTAAAACGTATAAATAGGACCCAAAAAAAAGTATAAAATTAAGCAAACTGTTGCATGTCACTAGTTTTTTAGTCAATATATATAATAAAAAATATATTATATAGTTAAGGCAACCCTAAACTATCTCCAATGTGGTTTACTAACAGTAAGTCATCCCAATAACAGCACTACTCATTACATTTCAATGATGTCTCAGATTTAAGCTGAATGTTACCATGTTGATGTGTACATGTGTGTATGTGTTTAAATTGTATAACAAACCAGGGAGGAAAAAAAGAAGAAGCAATGTGTATTGTTTTTTAAATGTTATAGAAAAGCATAAAAAATGTATTTAGTTGATTATTGGTACCGCTTACGGGGTGACATGCAATGCAAGGAACTCGATGAATTAATTTTGTCTTTGCAAAAATATCATTGATATTTGAGAATTTGGATTTTAAAATAATTCTTTATTAATTTCATAAAATTAAAAATTTTAAATGTATATTCAATTTTAATTTACATTAATCATTAAAAAAACAAAATATCATCGTGCTGTTGCTAACATCATTATTCATTAATCATTGAGGAAGCTTGCTTGTGTCCTGTTAATTGTTATTAACACTAGAGAAGACAAGTCATTTAAGCATTACACTGCTTGTCTCTGACTTTTGATTTATATAATGATTATTTTTAAATTTTATATTTATAGCCTTTTTTGGTGTTCAATAAAACACTAATGAGGGATTCTACATGCAGGTCCCATAATAAATAAATAGTAAATACTAGTTTCCACATAAAATTGCTTTTTACACTTGAAATTATTAAAATACACAAAGATGTGTCATTAAACTAATAAATTTTCTCAAACCAAGCAAAACTTAAGACATAATTTCAACCTCCTTTTTTTTTTTTAATAAGAATTTCAACCTCCTTTCTAACTAGTATGTCTGAGAGATACAAGGAAAGTTTTAATTGAATGATATTCTTCTTATATCATGCACTCAAGATACTATTCGAACACCTCTCTGAAAACGAGTTCAAATTTGATAGTTAGAACTTTGCCCTGTTCAAACATATTAAAAAGAGATAAGAAATTAACAACAACAATTTGAATTTTTTACGTTAATTTAGAGAATTTATATAATTCTGAAGCAAGATGACATAGAGAAAAAAACAGAGTCGATAAAAAAGGATAGGAAGTTGGTTTGATATTTTTTCATTCTTGTGACTTCAGGCAAAAAAAATTCTCGTGACTCGTAATATTCAAATATAAAGAATTCAAATAAAAAAAAATTCTGATACAGTGTCTTGGAATTCATACGTAAATGATCCAATTTGCAAATAGAAGAAAGACGGAATTGTTGGAGGAGGTGAGAAAATACGTAAAAGGCACAACAAACCTGTAGAAGGAAGAAAGAAGACGGTACAGGAAGCTTACGGCGGGAAAAAGAAGAGGACGAAGAAGAAGAAAAGCTAAGAAAGCAAAGTAAAATCTATAAAAAGCAATCTCTCACATCGACACTCTCTCACAGTGCTCTTCATTTTTAAAACAGCCGGAACCCAACGGAAGGACTGATTCACTCTGTAAGAAAATCTGCGTTCTCTCTCGAAAGAAAGAGACGGAGAACTTATTATTCAAGATACACTGATTCAGTGTTTCCTCAGATCTCCGTCTGCTTCTCCGACGCATTATCCTTATCTCACCCTCTCTGGTACTTACTTCCATTCGTTTGTCTCTGAGATTCTTTGCGTTTCTTTGAATTTAATTTCCATTTTCATCCCCATTGCAAGGATTCCTTTGTCAGTTTTTACCCTTTTGGTTTTCTATTTCCTTGAGTTCTGAGCATCTGCATTTGCTTATGAGTTGATCTGTTCTCAAATGCGTAGCATATTTATGAATTTTTCTGCGAGAAACTTTCAAGGTACGGCTAAAAAAAACTTGGAGAGAAATTCTCTGTTTTTATCTTCTTTTTTCTCTCTCCATGTTTTAAAATTAATCTTTGGATGTTTACTTCCAACAGGAGGAAACGAATAACTCCACTGCTCTCAACTGTTTCAAATGATGCTTTTGGACTCTCAATTGACATCTTCCTTTTTGGAAATCTTTTAACATTTAATCGACAAGATTTAATCTCCTTTATCATCTAATGCTGTTCTTCCTTTTTCGAACAACCAACGAGAGTCAAGTCGGTTTCTGTTTCTCTGTTTTCTCCTCCCAGAGGACCCAGATATTTCATTCGTTAATGCATTCCCCTTCTTCTCATTCATATCCTTCTAATCAGATACAGATTAGGGATCGCCAGTCTACCGAAACTCACTTCTCGTTGTTGAAAGGGAAAGCCGTTTTTGTAATGATGCAGTATATATTCTCGCGAGCATTATTGTTTCTACAGTCGTTACATACTTTCATTGTGCTTTTCCCCCTCCTTATAATTATATATACAGCGTATAATAGTTAGATTTAGCCGTAACCTTTGGAGCATTAACCTCGGGTCTGACAGTTTTTACGTATTTCCGTGCACGCATCTCCTTAAATTAAAATTCACACAAAGCTTGTTCATCTGTTGTTTTTTACCATGTTAAGATGGAAAGAAAACTTTGTCTTTAACGTAATTCTGCTGATGTCAATTAGCTTGTTGTCTGAATTTTATTTTGATGATTTCTATCTGTGCTGTTTTATGTTCTTTTTTTGTTTGTTCTTGTTTTTTTACTGATACTGTTGTGTTTTGGGGTTATCAAAGTTTTATTTTGGGCCAAAAAATAAAGATGCAAAGAGAATTTGAAAGTTGACGGATGGTGAAAAAAGAATTCTACCAAAATAGATTGTGAAAAAAAAAAAAGGGAACAATCGGCTTGTGAACTTTATATGCCTTATGGTTTTCCATCTTTACAGAAAAACGAGATGAGAACAAGAAAGAAAGGTGGAAAATGAGGCTAAAAAACTCTGTTGATACATGTCATTATACATTTATGCCATATCCCCAGAAAGGTGAATATATAAATTTCAATCTTTTGGGGGGGGGGGGTAAGACTTTGTTGAACCAAGGAATGTTATTTCAAATTGTCGTGGGAACTTTACCGTTATATGTGTTTTTGCGACAGCTTGGTCTAGGTTAGATATTTTTAACCCGGGAGCGAAAGACAGCTGTTGTCGGAAGATAACGAAAAGTGAATGATTCCGTAAGACATACCATTTAAAGTGTCGGAATTTGTGTTTAGTCCATAATGTAGTTAATTCTCGGTCAAAAGTTGTCTACAGTGGGTAGGAGTTAGGACTGTAAGTATTTTTGTGCCAAGTTAAGAATAGGCAAGAATCTCTAAGTTAACACGGACGTGTTTTTTTCCCTACATTTCAGGGGAAATAAAGATCTTACTGGAAGAGATCCTCACTTCCTTTATGATCCGCTCATGCTCCTTGTAACGTAGCTGCTTTGAAGAATAGATGGAAAGTGGTGCTAATCGCGGTAATAATGAGAGTTCTAACATTTATAAGGATTCTTCGTGGTTCAGTCAATTCCGGAATGCATCCAATCCTTGGATGGCAAGATATGTCTATGCCTTGATTTTTCTAGTCGCAAATCTGCTAGCATGGGCAGCTCGTGATTTTGGCCACGGTGCTTTAATCGAAATGAAGAGTAAGATTGCCTAATTCCTTAAAAAGTAAATATTTTCCGCATCCTATTTGTATTTTCTGCAGCTTTTTAGGCCTTGTTCTTCCATTTCATTTTGCCATCTGTATTTCTTTAACTATGCAATTTTTTTTCAAACGCTGCATGCTAATCCTTTGAAGGATGACCGTGCATGAGTCAATCTTGGTGGCGTAACCTGCATTTCCGACAGCTTATCTGAATACGTAATTATCTTGGAGTCATAAATTACTTGATTTCTTGCTATTCGCATCATAAATATCTTAAGATGCGTCCATTGCATAATTGGTCAGTGACGAAACAGAATAAGCAAAACTTGTATTCCAACTTAAAGCTATCGCCTGTATGCAACTTGTGCTCAAAATCTAGCATATATTTGACTTTCAGGATTGGAAGGATGCAATGGTGGGAAAGACTGTTTGGGTGCGGAAGGCGTTCTGCGGGTGAGCTTGGGTTGCTTTGTATCCTTTGCAATTATAAGCATGAAGTCTAGCGTATGTCGATGCGCATTAAATTAATCGATGCTCTAGTCATTGAGTTCAATTATTAAAAGCCAACCTGTCTTAGCTCATTCATTACTCATTAATCTTTGAAGCGAACCTTAATCCTATGTCAGATATTTTATATCATAATGTTTTTGTCAACTGCTCGTACTTCTAAATTGAATGAAGCCAGAGACAACTGGCACTCCGGGTGGTGGTCAGTCAAGAGTGTTCTTTGGGTCGGAACGACAATCATCCCATTTCTACTTCCTTCTGGCGTGATTCAGCTCTATGGTAAATTGCATCTTTCAGCCAGCTTCCTATTAATATTTCGTCCTCTATGTGGAATGTGGTACAAAAAGTTGCAATTATACCCTTTGTCATTTCATTCTTCCCTCTGACACTTTCCTTTTTCTGCAGGGGAGATTGCACACTTTGGAGCCGGGTATTGCTTGTATCTTATTTGTGTGTGTGTGTGTGTTTCTTTTTACCGATTTGTGATTGTTTAAAATTTGCGAATACATATTTTTCAGGGTTTTCCTTCTTATTCAACTAATAAGCATAATCAGCTTCATTACATGGCTGAATGATTGTTGCACATCTGAAAAAAATGCAGAAAGATGGTAAGATTTTCTCAGTTGCATAACTAGTAGAAATACATGCTTCATGATAATGAAAAATTTCCTTCAGAGAGCTGTAATTATTTTAGTTTTGGTAGTTGAATTATTTAAATAAGGCATGTTCTGCGGTTCCGGGCTATTTTTTATCATGTTGATATATATATATATATATATATAGAGAGAGAGAGAGAGAGATGAAAGAAGTGAGAGGAAAATTTAATCTTCTCAATGCCAACCGTTTGCAAGCGTTGAACGTTCTCCGGGGACTAGAGCGGACTAATTAGCTATTCTGAGGTCGATTCTACTCACATATTACAACCTTCAAAAAGTCTAACTTATGTGCCAAATGATGAAAAGAAAAAAACTAAGGCTAAAACTATGTCTCTTCTTGTTCTTTTTGTCCCTCTTGTCTATGACACATTGATATTGATCTATAGAATAATTTCACTATTAAGATGCCTTGTCTCTTAAATATCTGCACTTTTTCTCAATTTTCTTGCAGTCAAATCCATGTGATGTTATTTGCTACCACTGCTTATGTTATTTGCTTGGTGGGGATCATTTTAATGTTCATTTGGTATGCACCACAACCATCTTGCCTCCTCAACATTTTCTTCATCACCTGGACCTTAGTACTTCTTCAGCTCATGACAAGTGTGTCTCTGCACCCAAAAGTAAGTTCCATTTGTCACAGGATCTTTGCTAGGAATCCACTTCATCTTCTGACATAACTCGTTAATTTTCCCTTCGATAGGTGAATGCTGGCATTCTAACTCCAGGGCTCATGGGTCTTTATGTTGTATTCCTATGCTGGTGCGCAATTAGAAGGTAGGCTTCCAATCTTTGCCAATATTTTTGCTCTTTTATAAATTTAATTCTAATGCTTCGGCTTTGATTGTTTTGTCCTTGTTCTCTCCCATAGAAGCATAGATTTAAAATCGAATGAAAAAGACAGGCAGCCCTTGATAACATAACAATATTTTCTTTTCATTCGGGAAATTTCTGAGAGAAAACCACCTAGTTTATGATTATTTTCGCCTTGTCTTCATTTCTGTTGAATTTGAGCTTTAGTATATGTGGGTGCATGCAGTGAACCGGCAGGAGATAACTGCATCAGGAAGTCAGACTCTGCAACCAAAACTGACTGGCTTAGCATCATCGTAATATTTCCATTTCTGCAGCTTTCAAATGCATGATCTCATGTCACTTTCTGATTCGTTAGTTGACCCGTGGCTGTGAATTTTTGTTACCAGAGCTTTATTGTTGCAGTACTGGCAATCGTTGTTGCAACGTTTTCAACAGGCATAGATTCTAAGTGCTTTCAGGTGCCCTACTCATAGAATCTATATTGAACCTGAATTTGAATATTAGTTTCTCCATTCCATGTCTGACGGAACCCTGCAGTTCAGGAAAGACGATACACCAGCAGAAGATGATGTTCCATATGGTTATGGCTTCTTCCATTTTGTTTTTGCCACCGGAGCAATGTACTTTGCTATGCTTTTGATTGGCTGGAATAGTCACCATGTTATGAGAAAGTATGCATTCCCACTTTGAACTTTCGCCTAATACGCATGCATCTCTTTGATGGTTTCTTGTCTTCCTTCTGTACCGTTGGAGAAAAAAGAGAATAACAAAGTATTCATCTGCACCTGTTAATCATGAAATGAACATATCCAATTCCAGATGACAACCGATAAATTTGGTATCCATGAAGTCTATTTACGTGTCAAAACATCTTTCTAGATCTGAATACTTGATTGTGCTAGAATAACGATCTGAATTGCTGCTCCCAAGATCTGATATCACTGAAATCATCACATGTTTAATTTCTCTTTCATTGCTATGAGTAAGTTTATCAATGGTTGGTCGGGGTTTTCATTAACATTACAGAGCAAGTGCGTTATAACTTTATTCTTCTGCAGATGGACAATTGATGTAGGCTGGACCAGCACATGGGTTAGAATAGTTAATGAATGGCTGGCAGTTTGTGTTTACTGTAAGTATTCCTGGCAAATCTAAGTCTAACATGAATATTTTGAATTTTACGTCAGCATAATAAATTCTGGAATTTAGTGGAACCTTTTTCTTCGGGCCACAAATTCAGAGAAACTATTTCTGTATCACTGAGGTATGTACTAAAAGAAGCTTAAATCTTATCACAGTATGGATGCTGATAGCTCCAGTCATATGGAAGAGCAGACATAATGATTCCACATGAGAACTTCCAAAATATCGTATTCTCTCCAAGATTTTACCATTGGTGGAGGCCTTCGCTCTCCAGATTGTCCCGTTTATCTGCTGCACATGCAGTGGACTCCTCCAATTCTGCCTGATCGAAAACAGAGCTGCAACACACAGGAAACATCTCTGGCAGAAGGCACGGTTCTACAGCTATGCACATATGAAGATTGGATTTTTTTTTTTCCTTCCCCTTTATATGAGATATTTAGCCCCCTTCCTCCATAGAAAAGATACAAGATATCATGCTTTCTAGGCAAATGCTTCTGTACGTGCATCGCTGAGGGAGCATGATGTTTGTAAAATCATTTAAAGGATGCTTATTAGAAATTTTAGTGTTTAATCAAAATTGAAGAAGTCAATTTTGAAAAATAGATATAAAATGTAATTTTTTCCCCCTTGAATTATGATGCTCAATCATAGCAGACGGTGAAGTCTCAACTGTAGAAGATTGTTCACTTTATTTAAATGTCAGATTAAGTGTGGACATACTCCATGTTTTAATTCTTTTAATTTAAAAAATTAGACACAGAAAATAGTTGCTAATATGGAATGGGTCCACTTTCAACGATCTTAAGCTCGTAGAAGCTTTGCATGCCTCGTTAATTGCCGAGGCCAAGATTCGGCACGATGTGATGATCTGCTTTTGCATCAGTAATAAAATGAGGTCCATTCCACGCTTTAACTTCGTTTGATTTTCAGATGATTAACCTCTCAAGTGTTGTTAAAAGAACCGTGAAATCTGAAGCTTTTCAATGAAGGATACAGTGAACCATTAATCCATGGAAAGGGTCCCCCCTATGGCATCCATCAATGGGAGGACCATGGACCACGTCTCTCTTACCCTAACTGGAAATGTTGACCACAATGGCGATTTTGGTAACAAAAATGTACAAGGATATAAAATCTGGTCAACTTTCAAGGATAAGTTTCAGAACCCCACCCCAGGGGCCCAAAAAAAAAAAAAAACCGCCGACTCTGGGTACTTTTAGCCCGACAAAATTGCTTCCCATTCCTTCCCGTGTCTCTGCACTTTGATCCATTTGGTTCCACAATATAAGCTTTACTTCAATTTAAATTTACAAACCTCACGTATTTAAGGAATAGACGTATTTTCAAAATGAACCCTGAAATTTTCGAAAGAAAACAAAGCATGATTTTCGTTCATTTTGTTTTTGGCATGAAATGGGATACCAAGAAAAAACCACGAACAATTTTAATAGACATTTTGGTATAGAGACTCAATTGACTACAATAAGAGCATGATTTCACGTACATGTATGAAGAGAGCACGCCAAAATTATAAGATTACGGAACATACAATACAACAAAATCAGCAAATAATACAACTCTTGGGCACCAAATTAACACACATCATCACTCAACAGACGCTACAATTGCAAGCGAAACACATGTTGGACCCAAAAAATTGTCTCCACGAAGGGTTCTCTCCACCAATTTCAGCCCCCTATTCCCTTTCAAGATCTCCACCCCCAAAACCGGGGGGGAAAATTGTGCTCTCTCTTTCCTATAACAATAAACAAATTTACACTGCAAGTGTAGATATTTGACTTTAACCCCAACGATGATCACAAATCTCATTGACTAATAAAATGATGTCAGCCAAAACTTCACCCACATTTGTACAGGAAGCAACAAGATGGTGCGTGCCAAGAAGAGGCCAGATGAAATAATTTTCACATCAACCAAAGGGGTTGCCTCCAGCAGAGAAGGAATTTGCCGCAGCAGGGGTTGAGAACATACCAGTTATCTGCTTATCTGGATTTGAGAAGCCAAAAGCAGCTCCATGTGTGCCAGAATTCCCAATTTCCTGGTGCCTATACACGCAAGTGAAGTTCTAAATGTCAAAACAGCTAAGTCTACGTTTTAATTCAACCACAATAAATTAATGTATGCACATGTTACTCAACAAATCAGGGCATACAGAGACTTGCTCACAACAATTAGAGCTAACAAATTAGTTGCCTAACTAAAGAACAAGTTCGATGTATCGAATTGTCATATGAATTGAGAAAGTAGAAACTAATTTATCCAAAAGATGAGCCCCCAAGAGAATGTGAGAATCAAACCTAAATCAGACTTTGCAAAATGCAAATATTACCATTAACAGACAGTAGTTACCTAGGCATTGGCATGTTAGTTGGCACTTGTTGCCCGACGTATGCCCCTAAGATATTGGAAGCACACTTTAGTATCCACAGAAAAAGGGAATAGTCTTGGCATAAAACAAAAACAACCAAAGAAGGTGAAGTGGGAGAAGTAAATGTACTTGGCGCCATTGCTGCTGCATGAACTTGAGCTTGCGGAGGAAGTACTGAACCGTATGATGACTGGGGTGAGCTCCAGGAAAGTGGTGGATTACCCAGGCTTGGGGGATGTATTACACCGGAAGAAGGTGGTATACTTGGCAGAGCACCTTGCAAGGATGACATGGAAGGAAACTGCATCAATGGAACACAAACCACAAACGCATCAACCAAAAATTTGTGATTAACTGAAGAAAATGTCAAGATTATATTGAATCTAATTTCTTAAGAGACTTTAAGAATAATAAGTTTAAAAATGCTAATCATTCCACGATGCCAACGACTGAGTAATATCTACATCAAAAGTCAGCTTCGATGTTCCAAATTTGTCATGTTTCAAAAGTCAACCACTGAGGATTTGGTTCCTCTGAGATGCAAGGTGCGCTCGGCAGTTATTAGATAGATTACTTTCTCTAAAAATATTTTTTCAAAGTTATTTCTGTTAGATGACTTGCATCTATTATAGCCTATAAATAAGGGATGAAATGTATGGACGTGTTTGAATTAAAAGTATTGCCTGCATTCCATTTTCCACACCAACTGGTATTCATTCATACCCATAATTCTATCTCGTCCTGCATTTCTACGCAGTCAGAGATGCAAGTCATCTAACGAAAACAATCACTTGCAACAAACTAATACCAGCTAATCCCACGAAACCTATCAAAATATTAATGATCCATTTCTGAATTTCTTTATAACACTATTTACAATACAATGAGATCTTATAAGATTGAAAGAGGCAATAGCCCATACTACATTTCCTAATTTAAGTCACATACTGTTGGGGCTTGAACTGGAGGTGGTTCACTGCTGACATCAAATGGATTTGTCGATTTTGATGACTGTGGAAAACTTGGCATGGGCTGTAACAAAAGGCAGACAATCATAAGAGAGATTGGCATTGTACAGTAGTAGAAGCCACATGAAAAATAATAATCATGAAAGCTGAAAGTGTTGGATAATAACAGTACCGCTGCAGTATGATATTGCAGTACCGCTGCAGTATGATATTGCATATAGATACCCATGCCCTGGGGAGGACCCATTTGCCACCCTGGCGCTGGAGAAGCAAAGGATGAATACCTTGCGGTGAAGAGATCCTGCATAATTTCAGAGGCTAAAGTCAGATATACATTACACACATAGAAGCCCAGACATAAAATACATACTTTATACAGCACAGATGAGGAGCAAGGAATACCTCAGGAAGTTCTTTTCTTCCACCTGGTTGCACTTCTTTTGAAGGCTGTAAAGCAGCACTAGAGCTAACCTCATTGGTAGGTTTTGCGGTAAGAGGGGATGCATGCGGCATTTGTATGCCAGGGTGCCCTTGCATTGTGGGCACTGGAGATACACTCCACTGCTGTAAGATTTTTCCACAAAATATGAAGGTGAACAAACACATCTGCACAGACAGAATGCTCAAGAAAGCTGCTGTATAAGTTATACCTGACTGTTCAAAGATCCACCTGCTGATGGAATGAATTGTTGAGTAGTAGGATGGCTCCCAGTGGTAGGGAATACAGGACGGTTGTGTTGCACACTGGCCCACTGGCCTGCATTGTTGATTGGTGGCACTGTCATCAACCCAGGGGCTGTTACAGCAGTACCACTTGGTGGTACTGATGAGAAGTTGCCAAGAGTTCCAGTTCCAGTTCCAGCTCCAGCTCCACTGGCAGTGACAGCTGATGCTGGCAGATGTCCTGCAGGCCAAGCAGATGAGCCAATAACTCTAGCAGAAAAGTCAGAATGCTCCTTGTAATAACTGTTTCGACATTGGGATCACCTTGAACTCCAGAAACCTGAGGAGCTGCAGGGGCAGGGGCAGGGGCAGGGGCAGGGGCAGGGGCAGGGGCAGGGGCAGGGGCAGGCATTGATAGTTGTGAGAGAACAGATTCAAGTGGACTTAAATTTGAAGGACCTTGGGTTGTCTTTGCTGCAGGGGCAACATCAAAAGATGCCCAGTTGTCATCACTAGAATTTGCTGGCTGCACAGCAGGTTGGACGGCAGTAGTTTGTTGTGCTTGAGGAATTGCTGGAGCAACGGGAGGTTCAGGCTCAGCATCAAAATCAATAAGGCTCTTAGTAGTCTCAAGCTTAACTTCTGCTGCATTTCCATTACTAGATGCTAAGCTACTCGAAGATGCAGTTCTCTGCAATTACAAGGAGTCAATTATGAAATATAATATTTATATGGAAGTCAATTTTGGGCTTATTACAAAGCAAAAGGGTGAAAAGCAGAGAGATTGCAATCAATGATAGAGGAAGCAACCAATGAGCCACGGCATGGTTTTTTTTTTTTTTGGGAGGGGGGGACTAAGTCTAAAAATGAATAAAAGTTGGTGCTGATGCAAACTGTTGATTCCCTTTTTATCAGATGCTTACTGAAAAGACCAAAAACAGAAGGGATCATAATAAATTTGAAAAGAAATAAATAAAGCACAATTGTATTTCTAGGCGCATCACATTTATTTAACACCACCCTAGATAACAAAAATCTAAGACTTCAACCAAAATTAGAAATAGCAAGCATAATAAATCAAAAACATCACGGAATGCTTCATGAATGACTCAGATGTAAGCATGCTTATTTTGTATGCATCATAAACTAAATTTTTGTTGCATTAATCCACAACAGCTCAAAACCATGAAATGTAGGGCTGGTAAGCTCATGGGCAAGATGTTTGGATTAGAAATTTTTAAATCTTGATCTTAAGCACTTTCACAGCAATCTGAAGGAGAAATATTAATGAAACATATATGAAGTACCAAACCAAGACATCAATAACTAAATAAAAGATTCGGTAAATCAATGTTAGTGTGAATTAGCAATGATAAACAGATTATTCCTAAACACTCAGCAAACTTCACAGAAAAGGTAGATTGCAGCACCATGGCCCAGATGGTAGCACAATATGAAACATTAATTTCACCTGTGTGAGTGCAGAGCCATCAGAAGCCTTTCCACTGTTTGTTTTGGGGGGCTCACTTATTCGAAGAGGAACCACATTTTCTCCCAATATATCTCTTACAGGCCGTACAACAGGTGAACTTGAAGAATCAACATCTTTTGCTCGCTCTGGCGATTGGCCTTCCAGTTTATAATCTCCATCAGATGTTCTACGATCTTCAAATCTTCTAACATCTCCAAATCTGTCTTCACGACGCCAATCATTGATTATTGGAGGACGGCCTGGGCTTTTCCTGTAATCACCATATTGTCTACTTTCTTGATCATATCCAGGACTTCTGCCACCAGGACTAGACCTGTCACTATAACGACGTTCATATGCATCCTCATATGGTGGACTTTTAGATCCTCCCTGATATGTCTCAACCCTTCTGTTTTCATAGGAATCATCCTTGTCACCCTGCACAAGATGCATGGCATATGAGAAGCAATATCATATGCTGACGGATCTAACTATACCAAAGTAGAACCAATCAAGTACTAGTTAATGAACTTGCAGTTAAGGACGATTTTTATTGTCTGGGGCCCCAATAAAAACCCTGTATTCTTCTTTGATTATCATGAAGGGAACCTTTGAATCAATCAAGTACTAGTTAATGAACTCAAAATGAAGGACGGATTTCTTTCCCTTTTTTTTTTGGGGGAGGGGGTGTTTCAACTGTATCCTCCCTTTGATTATCATGAAGGGAACCTTTGAAGTCAGGTTATTAAATATGTGTGCATATATATATCAACTGCTCCCCAAAAAAACTGAAGAAACTCCCCTCCAAAGAAATATTCCTGGATCTGTCTCTGCTTGTAACAATCTTTTCATTTTGCAAGATACAGAGCTCAAAAGAAGGACAAGAGTCAGCTTACCATCTTTCCTCTTGGTGGTTTGTCATAGTTCCTCTCACCACTATATCTTCTATCCACATAAACATGCTTAATAAAGTCTCGGAGCCTGTCAATGTTACTGCAATCAAGCATGCCAATAAGAAAATTGCACTGAACAATTATGCATTGATTAAGTGCTAGTTGTTACCTGCTATCGGGAAGAGAATGACGTTGTGGATCCCATTCTTTAAAATAAATTTCCTTTGCACGCTGCAAGGAGTAGATGGAGCAAAATTCAAGTCAAGAAAAAAAAAAAACAGAATACTTGTAGAACTAAAAGGAAAGCTAGCATGAGTTTTAGGACAATCAAGCTTATCTACCTGATTTCCTCCTTCTTGAAGGGCACTAACTTCTTGCGAAGTAAATTTAGCCATTGAAATTGATTTAACTCGATGTGTGAATTCCCGGCTGGAAAATATCACAAAAAAAGCAGTTCAATTTCAAGCAAAGTGCATGGAGTGTAAGGCAAATGGCATTCTCCTCTATCCAATCCATCAGGCTATGTCATAACAAAGTGCTCTTTATACTCATGCAACATGAGAGAGAAAACTATGATCAGAGACATACTTGAGACCCATATGCTGCTAAACAACAATAGGTTTTGTACTATATGAAAATTGTCAATCATAAAATGTAAAGATTAAAAAAAAGCGATCCAGTGCACTCCAACGCAAGCATGTAAATGAGGAATACTGATCATGTGGAGTAGACTAACACACTAAATCACATAGATCAGGAAACCAGAAAGCAACAAGGATGAAAGAACTTACTGTATTCCACTACAGTTTGTGCAAACGAACGTCCAAAAATTTGTGCATACATATTGTGGTCCCTGCTTGGCAGGAAAAAAGAGAGGAGAAAAAAATTAATGTAACAGAACCGGCCACAATATCAAATATTACACATAACAAGTATTCATAATTTTGTTCGCAGAACCAAAACACATTATCCAATTCCTTGAGATTGATTAAGAAGGCAGTATTATAGTTAAACATATTTTTGACCTCGGTTTACCATCTAAATATAGCCAATTTGCTCTTTATTTTGGCTCATATTGCTGAAATCACAGATTTCAGCTGAACTTCAAATAAATGATTTAGAAAACTTGGAATGGCTTAATGAACTCACTCTAAACAGCTTATTCTGACCACTCTGAGCTACATATTTGAACATTAATAAGTTGTCCACACCTCGATTTGGGTCAATGATCTATTTAAATAAACTAACCCAAACACATAATAAACATCCAACAAAAGCTCATGATGACAAACAAGTCTCTGTAACTCAGAGATGGCCCACCCAATCACCATTTAGTTGATATTTTCTAGAAAGAGTCCAAAAGCCCCTGCCCTTAAATACAGAAATAAAGATCAATTAGAAAGCCTAAATTTAAGCTACTCAAAAAAATTGAAGAAAGCCTTTTTTTATCCTTTTTTTAATTTTTTTTCTAGAATTTTTAGCTTCCTCAAAAGTTTTTTAAGGAAAAAAATAAAAATCATTAGATTTAGAAATAAAGGCTCTTCAGAAAGAAATTATGTTAACTAGGGCCTCTATGATCAAAAGCCAAAATCTGTCTTCATACTTTAACTTTTCACTATTGGCACTCGAATGATACATATCTCATTGGTTCACAAGCTATAAACAGCAAAAGTCATATTGTCTAATGTATATGCCGCCCATTCGAGAATGCTCAACTAGTACAAAGAAGAAACTACACGACATTAAGCTCGATGACTTATTTGCTGCAGCAACGAATTAATTCGTCCTATCACATCGCTTCTGCTTAGTAGCAGTCTAATATAAGCTAAGTGGCATAGCTATAGAGTATAAACGAATCCAGTACTAAGCTATGGATTGATCTCATGCATAACCCATAAATTCAAAATAAAACATTAAAGTGAAATGACTTTGGACTTCTAAATCCAGAATAATCTTACCAGGCTGCCGCAATTAATACACCTGCGGTTCTCTTGAAGTTTCAGGAGGCCCCTAATTATTCGTTCATTCTTCTCATCTTCCTTTAGTCGGCTTGCCATCTTCACCACTGCACAGATGAAATGAATAATATCGTACAGAATATAAAACGCAAGCTGAATTACAAAAGCTACCAACACCCAAGAGAGCCCCTTACCTACGATTATGAAAACCCCATTACGTTGCTCAACAAGTTATCGAAATGAACAAGACTAAACTTAATATCAAGATCAGTAGAGCCTGAGAAAAAGTTAATTTCCAAACAATGCATCTCTAATTTTGAAAATAATCTCGCTTTCCTCTTCTACGCCAGTAACTTAACCAAGCAACATACCAATCGAAGGAACTAATTATACCAGATCTGAAAACTAAACAATTGCCTGAGAAGAACAAAACGCGCCTGCGATCCCCAGAACTCAATCATTACTAGCTTAAAGCCCTAAAGGAGGAAGACGAGAAAAAGTAGAAAAAGAACAAACCTGAATTTTACTGCGGACGAGGAAATAGTTCAACTTTTGCAGCTTTTCCTAGCCGAAGGTGATGATTAAGAGATCCCACCACTGCGCGCACACAGATCTTCCTGAATTGGTAATTACGGCTAGTACATACAGCTCAGAGAAGATTCCCGAGTCTGCTTCGGGGAAAAGAATCAGTAAGAAATGGAAAGTGAAGGGGGGGGGGGTCTGGTAATTTGTCTTGCGGAGTTATCGGGCAGAAGGTGTGAAGTGTCCGTTGGAGACTTGGAGGATGGTCTGCCTATTTTGATGGCGTTGGTCTTATGGCCGATTTGTTGAATTTGCCAGGACGGTCCACGCTCTGGACTCTGGTCTTACATGGCGTCTCTAGCTCTTTGCCTTTTGTAAAATTCCCTTTTAACATCAGTATTTTTTTTAAATTTTTATACAAGATAACTAAAATAATTATAGAGATAAAACTGAAATAGGACATATTAAAATATGGCATACTACTAAACTAAATCAAAATTTTCATTTTTTATTTGCCTGGAAAAGTTATTTATTAATTTTGATTTGTATAGTTATAACATAACCAAAATATCCTGCTTAACTTTTGCTTCTTTTTTTTTCAATCGCTGAGATCTTCATTTAGAAGCCTGCTGTTATGTGTTTGATACTCTTTCTTTTTTAGCACATAACGACATATTATATTTAAGATTCAAAGAATATATACTTTCATCTGATTAGCATGCAAAGTGAAAGAATCTTTTGAGCATCCTGTAGCAGTTATTATGAGGATTGAATTTAGTTTTAAATATAATATTTTAATTTATTTTTTTATATTTATTATTTTTTTAAATTAATTTACATAATTGATATATATTTTAATATTATATAAAATTACTTTAAGATATTAATTAGGTTTTTTTGGGTTAAGCATTAGTATTCTTTTATTTAAAACTTTACCAAATACTAAATATAGATATATCTCCCAATAAAATTCAGACCATAATTTGTCATATTGTAAGAGATTAGCTTACTCCGCTATATCTAATCCCCATTAGTTTATTTAATTTGTTTCATCTATCTAAATTAATTAAATAGCTTTTAATAAATTAAAAGTGTTTTTTTAAACACATGTATCTTTTTATTAAAGATAATTACGAATTACTAAACATGAGTATTTCTTTGGCGTCATATTCGATAAAAGTTTGTATGCTCAAGACCAAAGATGGAGTACCACCTTTTCGAATGCCATTGATCGCCATCCCTCGGACTTCAAGCAGGCAAAGAGATCCTATGATCAATTTGGTCAGAAAATTTTTTCTCTCTTTTTTTTTTTTGGGCCAAGGCAATCCAAAAGAAAAAATATTTTGTTATAATCACCATCACTTATGGAGGCAGCATGATTTATTTATGAACCCATAAATCCTTGATGAGTTGGGTCAACTTTAATTTTCTAACCCATGAACAAACAGGCTAACCTAATACAACCCATTTTTCCTTATTCAGGCCAATCTCTTGTTAATTGAGCTGGCTTACATTTTCAACTCAAAAATTGTTTCTTTTAATAATCTTCGGCTTAAACATTTTATTGACAGCCATTAAATTAA
The DNA here is from genome assembly GCF_004799145.2 of Neltuma alba. NCBI lineage: Eukaryota > Viridiplantae > Streptophyta > Magnoliopsida > Fabales > Fabaceae > Neltuma > Neltuma alba. Next base: position 25,681 of record NW_021635193.1, read on the forward strand.
ATTTAGATTTAGGCAGTGTAAATGTAATAGTTTATAAAACACATCTAATTATTTTGTTAAATAAAAAAAAATCAAAGAAGGCAAGCCAAAGTTTGAAAAGTAATAGAAGATTACAAAACTACTAGTAGTTGCCTCAGATCTATCTATCCTTGGAAAACACTAAAAACATTTGGAAAAAAAGTGTTTTTACGTGAGTCAAACAAAAAATGTTAAGCATACCCTCTCATTTTCTAAGTCATGTCTGCAAATGAAAACAATATATAAATGTGCTGAATCGCTCCAACGAGAGGAAGCACCAAAGGTGTTACCATTTTAAACTCAGCAAATTTATCACCCTTATTCAACTCACGCCAATGAACATGAAAGTTCTCTTCCTCCATGTACCCTGTTACTGAACAAAGGTCAATCACAGTTCAAACTCGTCTACTGCTGTGCATTCAGCTGTTGACTATAGGCCCTGGCAATGATCTATTGAAACATCACCTTAATTTAGCTGCAATGGGGAAAAAAGGGATAATCCCATTCTGTTTTGAAGTTCCTCATATTTTGATGGCTCTCTTCTACTGGCAGATACTAGTGGTTAGTATCAATATTTCTGTTCCATCCCAGCTCATTTGATGGATCCATCCCAGCTCTTGTTCTGCTTAATAATTTGTTGATAATAAATTGTCAGAGACAGCTCAAGCTTCATAGGCAAATTGCTTTCTCAGTCTGAATGTGCTTGGTTTATGTCACTGATTGCCTCTGATTCATACTTTTCTTGCAGATACTGGAAGATGAATTGAACCTTCTCAAGAGGTGCATAGTTTCTGTATTCTGCAAGTGAGAAGCTAAGTGCAATGACAACTATTTATATTATTGTGACGTATTGTCAATTATTTGATTGCTGCCATCATTCTATTTCATATATGGCTCATGCATTTTAGTGAGTCAACCATGGGACAAGATTTCTCTCACAATACTCATTTCTTAAAGCATAAAACCAATTCTTCATGGCTAAAAATATAGTCAGTTTAGTTAGTGATTACGTCTAACTCTCCTTCACATCATGTGGGAGACCCAAGTGATACTAAACAAAAAAGTACGGACCTTGATACGTGGTTAATGCAATGTCCAATTTAGAATTATTATAAGGGCGGTATATGTTCTGTGATGTCGCTTCATTGTTGGGAAGTGGAAGCCATAGTGACGCTTAGTCGGTGCAGAATGCAGAATATTATTCCACTGTGCAGTCCAGATAGATGTGTCCCAACTTCCAAGTGGCACGTCAGCCATGTGCTAAGATAATAGTCATTGACTTATTTAACTTCAAATTTAGTTTTTAATGAAAATTTATAATTCACTTTTGAACTTGAAGTTTCATATTTATCAAAGAAAAAGAAGAAGAAGAATTTGAATTTTGATACTCTTCCAAAATAAGTTGGGTTTGAAATAAAAGAGGCCGACCACATTCTGTAATTCTTGAGACTCTAGAGAGAGAATCGAGCTTGCACAGCTCTGGTTCAAGGTCTAGACTCCACTTCTTCGTTCCAACAGCAGCAGTAACATGCATGTTTCAATGAGGATAGACCAAAAAAAAAAAAACTCAACTATTTAAATGAAGAAATTTGAATTTGAACTTCGGCTGACATAAAGAACAAGAGAGGGAAATTCAAAAGCACGTAAGCCACGAGTTGAGCTGAGAATAAAAATAAATGAATTCATTGAGCCGATTAGTTGAGCCAAGCTGATATTAAAAAAATATATATTTCAATGAGCCACCCATGTGAGCCGTCACAAGTAAGCCCGAGTTATATATGGAAACAGTAAAATGAGTTTAGAGTCATCATGAAGCCACAAAAAAGATTGAGCTGTTTAGGAAGGATTATTTTCTTAAATGTACTGATAATACCATCCTTTTCAATTCCATTATTGAAATCCCAGAAGCAATTAACTGCTACGACCTGCAACTTCTCTGTTGTCTTTTCTCAGCGTTAGGACTTAGGAGAACCACCTTGCATAAGAAAGCAGTCGACTAAAGAAGCAAGGAGGATTAATTACTATTTTTATAATACTTTGTCGTGTCATATTCTACCTATGCTCTCTCTCTATAGTGGATCCCCATCTCACTGTGACCCGAAGCAACCCAAGTCACGTCAAGCACTATATTTTGCCTCAGTGCCACTATCATAAAAATATGAAAAACTTTTTTTTTTTTGGGGAACTATGATGAAGTCCCAATGAAAGAAATAAATCTCAATGACAAGTGAGTCGTTGTTATTTATTGTTCTAAAATTTGTTATTACTAACTGTTTTGTTATCATTGAGACTTTTAATAATTATATTTCTTACTTAGAATTTCATAGTAATTCTACTGATTTTTTCTCCGTTTTCAGGGTTCCTTCCTCAATGCAAAATCTTGTTGCTGCAGAAAAGCGGGTTTGGTCACGTTCTGCAAAAAGGTCCACAATATGACGATGAACTGCTGCCTTCCTTCCTTCCTTCTTTCTTTCTCTGTTGCTTAGTTTAATCAACTTCACAGAAAAGCAAAAATGAACTCGCTTGAGCTTAAACTACTTTGATTGTTGCGGAAGCCAAACTCATATGACCGACGCCCACTGACATATAGCTTTCAGGTTTTTCAAAATTCCGCTTGTGCCTACCACCACATGGACCAACCTGTAGAGAAAAGGAACCTTTATTTTACATAATTATTCAATGATGCCATTATTCCAAAACGCTTCATAACTCATGCTGCCCAATAATGAATAGCCCCATGTCCCCAGTTGCACTATTTTTATTCAAGGTAAAGACAAAACCGTCCACATATCACAAATTACTTATCCTATCTTTGTTTCCCTTTCCCACTACGCATATAATTACATAGTTTAGAATGCTAAGCATGCAAAATCTCTCAATCAAGTGTATTTTCTAATCATATAACTCACAACGTAAATGGCATGCTTTTAGATCTGTTTATTCATTATATAATTATATAATTCCAGAATGTTACAAAACTAGTCACTGTGCACCAGCCAGTAGTGAGTTATGTATGAGCATCTTTAGTGAACTATAATAATACTCTTCTAATTATCTGTTGAATAGTGTGCCGCTCAGACTCAATCATCCCATCATTTTCTTTCTTTCTTTTCTTTTCTGTTTTTGTTTGGCCCCTTCTGTTCTCATTTTGCATTACAGTTGTATTACCAAATATGCCTTGATTTTGTTCCCTAACATTTGACCTCTTTTTCCATTCTTTATTGTTCATAATTCATAAATGAATGTTACAATTAATTGTTTATTCACATGTATTATCAATATATATACATATATTCTTTTCCTCCGGCTTGGGCTAACCTTCATCACATTCACTTATCAAGTCTGTCATTCCCACTTCCTGTCCCTTGTGTCACTTTTTCTTGCCCCCTTCTTTTACCTATACCTCATCTTTTGATCACACGGGTCACGTTTCTCTTCTGTGACACTTTTATGCTTCTTTCATGACCTAAGTAGCCATTTTGAGACACTTCTCGCACTGTCTTTAGCGGGTCTGTCTAAATTGTATTTATTTTGGTCAAATTTTTAGTGGCAGATCACATGACAAATCCAATAAGTCTGGTTTCTTTTTTCTTTTTTTTATTATATATTATTCTTCACAAAATTCATTGGGTTCTGTGAACTTTTGGCTTCCCCAATAAAATTTGAACTTAAAAGCTTCTCTGTCTCCCCCGATACCCTATTAATACAAGGTATTGTGAGCAAACCTGCTTTGGGTTTTTTATCACTCAAGCAGTTAGCGAGGCGGGTGGCCATTGTTGTGAGAGCAGAGAACTTTCCTTCAACTCAGATTGTCTCAAAGTTTTGTTGATAAGAGCTTGATATGGGTAAGCTTGGTAAAATGTTGGACACGTTCTGTTTCTCTTCTTGCTCAAACTCTTGCTTCTGTGTAAATTCCATGGAATTTGATGATGAGTTTGAGGGAAAGCCCTTGATTGTGAGTGACGCTGATCAGAAACTAAGACTTAAAGATGTGGTTGCCGGGAAGCAGACTTTGGCTTTTCAATTGAAACCCAAGGTTAGTCCTTCTTTTCTTTTCTCTGTCTGCTGTCACGTTTGAATTATCCCACCAATCTTTCTTCTTGGTTTCTGGTCAGAAAGATCAAATATTTTGGTTAGTTTGGTATTTTAGACGGGCAGAGTCCATTAACATGATATCCTTCTAATGATGGTGCACGCAGATAGTGATATTGAGGGTGTCCATGCACTGCCATGGATGTGCAAGAAAAGTTGAGAAACATGTCTCAAAGTTGGAAGGTGAGTTTCATATTTTTGATGATTAAAGATATAAACCTTAACAGCTTCATCAGTCAACAAACTGGATTAGAATGGCTCTAGAAAACTAAAGATGAACAATCTGAGATGATATTGCTCTTAGGCATGCTATACAGCTTTGAGCTCTATTCTAATATTCTCCTTAGATTTTGAAACACTGTATCTGAATCTGGTATTTTTCTACTATTACTTACTGGAATTACTGTTGAGCAGCAAGATAAAATCCAGTGTGGTTGTCCAACTGTCCACCAGAAGAGTTAGATTTTACTTTAGTTCCTTTTCTGACAAAGGCAGTGTCAAAATGTGAAAAAGTCAACATGATTGTTGTTTATCCTCAGTAGTTGGTATGAACTATGAATAATTTTTGTCTCTATTCGTAATAAACAATATTAATTGTCTTTCTGCAATTCCTAAACAGGAGTGAGCTCATACAAGGTAGATCTGGAGACCAAAATGGTGGTTGTTATTGGCGACATTCTTCCCTTGGAAGTGTTGGAAAGTGTCTCTAAGGTCAAGAATGCACAACTTTGGGATTCTCCACGCTGAAGAGTTAAAAATTTGCCCCACACAGGATTCACATTTCCAAGCAGGATCCATTAAAGCAGAATGAAGAAGCTCTGTATTTGCTCTCATTTTGTCCCTTTCTTCCAAAATGTATAATGCCCATGTCGCTAGAAAGAAAAACAAGAAAGCGATAGTGTATTAAATGTCTCTTTTTGAGACTCGAGATCTGCTTGCACGTTTGGCCAAGTCTGGTGATATCGTATTCTCCGATCACATATTTAGTACACCCTGTATTTAGGAGGCTCTGTACTATGAATATATAGCATTCCTTAGATCACATAGTAATGTGTTGGATGAAGCTAATTGCTGAGTCGACAATTTAATGCTCCGACTGAAGAAAGAAGCAGCACTTAAAGTTTGAACGTGAAACACTGATCAGTTGTCTGTTGAGCGAGAAGGTTTTCGGGAGGAGCTGAGCTCAAGTTCGGCGGAATATTCTTGCTCTTGGGTTAAAGTGACATGAAAAATACTCCTAAATGGCCACCGATCAATTTGTATATATTTATTTCTAAAATCGATTAGATAATTTTATTCAAAAAAATTCTGTTAAAATTCAAAATCTAAATAATGTTTTAAAGATAACAAAAACAATGAGAAATTATAAGAATTTCTTCTAGATATTATTTAAATAATACTCATTTAGTCTGATTTATAAGTCAGTTGTAACATATTTTATTGAAATAAAAAAAATCACAAATCAATTCTAAAGTTTAGTAAATTCTCAATTTTATTTTTATTTAATATATACAAATTTTAGGAAAATAATATGAGGGGTTAAAATTATACATTAATGTAAAAAAAAATTAATAATGTGCTGATAAATAGGAAACAAATTTTCTCCCTAACTTATAATAAGAGGAGTATAAATATTTTTCTTAGAAAAATATCCGGGTAATATTTTTTATTATGATCAAGACGACTAACTTAAGTTTTGAAAACAAATGTCAGGTTTGCATAACCCCCCGGGAGGTTTCTTATTTTGCCAATAAATTTCCAATAACTTGAAAATGTTGTTATTCTTAAATAAACAATCTAAAGAGCGACAAGAAAATATGAGATACAAGATTATATGTATGCATACGTTTGGTGAGAAGAGGGAGGGGCAAAAGATTTGAGAAGATCCAGAATGCATGGCATGGCTTTTATGGCTGCTTTTAGCAGAATGATAGGTATGGGTGTGCTTCCCAAGTAGCTCACATAATAGTATTAAGTATATATAAGTAAACATCACAGTCACAGACTCTGAGTCTGAGGATTTGCTAAAGCACTCAGATTTGAACGAGCACTTGCAAAATCGCCTGGGACTGGGAGGAAAGGATGCTTAGCTTGACTCAAAAGCAATCTTACTTCTGAGAGACACAGAGAGCGCTTCAGAACCAAGAGATGGCTTTGTTCGCCATTAAAATTTGCATTTACTCACACGTTATTGACCTCCCTTCTCTGTTAACGCTTAAAATCCTCAGAATCACAGCTTTTGCCTTTTGTTTCACTTCTTACGGAAACCTTGCCAGACCCTATCTGGGGCTCATTTGTTTGTGCCTTTCAGTTTCACTTTCAGTGAGTTCCGCTACTTTTTAATCCTTGGGTCAACATAATCACAGGCACTTTAACTAGAAACATTTTATTCCCTAATCTGGGCTCTTGGTTCGAGGCCTCGTGAGCAAAAGCTGTTTCTCGTTTCAACTGCTCCCTCCTGTCCTTAATATAAGACTTCATTTAACTTTTATTTTGATTCTAAATATAAGACCCTAATCCATTTTGTCTCTCATATTTATGTATTTTTTTTTCAAGATAGTCCTTCTAATAATAATAGTTTTAGACAATACATTTGATTAACAAGGATATTTTATGAAAGACAACACCTATTTATTATAAATAACAAACTTAACTTATTTTCTTAATCTCTTCAAATTAGTTAATTAGCTTTTATAATTAAGACCGGAGGTAATATTTCACAGTACCACTTTTGGTAGCTGCAACGAAGAGCTTCAGACCTCCCTTAAAAGAAAACAGTAATCAAACCACAATAGAGATTGGACTTGGGCCTAACTCTTCATATTTAAGCCTAGGCCCAAAACATGAAAATGAATAAGTCCAATTGAAAAACCCTTTCTTCAGGTACGTGTTGACTTGGGATCAACAAGAAAAAATATCAATGCTTCATCCACCCTCGTCATAGGCCCAAATGCAATGTCACATTGATAATGAGATTAACGGGAAAGGCAATTTCTTTTGGGACTTTGAGTCTTTGACTTTACCCAGTTTTTGGCTGGGGAAAAAAATGGAGGTGAGAGAAAAGTTCAAGAAACATATCAAGAAAAAAAATAATTTTCTCCTGCTTTGATGTGGAGAGAAAAATTTAAAAAATCGGAGAATAAAACATGTGGGACCTACGTACTTTTTCTATTAAAAAATTACAAGGCTTGGGGTGAGAAAACTGATTCTAAATTTATCCAATTAGTAATTATAAATTGGGTAAACAAATAATATTAAAAAGAAAAAATAAAATTAGCTAAAACTATCACATTTTTAATATATGCAACTACTATAGAGACTATTTTTTAAAAAATAGATAAATATAAGATAAAAAATAAATTACAATGTAATATTTATTAATTAAATTGAATATTAAAATGGCTTTTGTATTAAGAACAAAAGTAGTAAATTGTATAAAATAAACCCTTTCCTGTCAGCGAAAATAAACATAAATTTTGGTTTTAAAAAACTCTTTTTTAAACCAGTGAAGACAGGTAAAGGTCAAGATAGCGATATAAGCAAAAGACACGTGCCCATCATTTATCAACCAGAAAGGAAAGGGCCCAACGAAGCTAGAGGATTCAGACCATGGATACGTCGACAAGAAAATAAAATTTAAAGTATTAAAAAAAAAATCGGAAACGAGGAGCACGAAGCGAAGCATTGATATTGCGGGCCACAACAGGAGGAAACGCAGGGGCAGAGCAGAACGTTTTTGCAATTCCCTCTCAGATCGCAAAATCACAGTGCAATTCCAAATCATGAACCCCAAAGTTGCCCTTCTCTCCTTCTTCCTTCTGCTTCTCATATCTTCTTCGTTGCAAAATCCTAACCCTGAAACCTCGATTTCCTCCCTGTCGCCGTCTCCGGCTCACACCGAGCTTGCAAGCTATGGCTTCCCTGTTGGCCTTTTACCCGCCACCACAGTTTTACGTTACTCCGTCGACCAGACCTCCGGCGAATTTTCTGTTGAACTCGGTGATATGTGCAAGATCACGCTCCCTCCCGATAACTACGTCGCCACCTACTCCAAGAGGATCACTGGCAAAATTGTCAAGGGCAAAATAGCGCAGCTGGATGGTATAAGAGTCCGGGCTCTCTTTAAGTGGTGGTCTATCACAGGGATTCGCTCTACTGGCGACGACATAGTGTTTGAAGTTGGGATGGTCACTGCGAAGTATCCTACGAAGAATTTCGATGAGAGCCCGGCCTGTGAGGGCCAGCGCTCTTCCTCCTGAAAGGTTGCATCTTTTACCTTTCATGCTCTGTGTTGCACTTCTGCTTCTTGTTATTTAACTGTTTAGATGCTTTGAACCTTATTTGAATCCTATTAGCTTAAGTATCGTGCTTCTTATTATTTGGCAGGGATTGAATAAATTATTACTTTCTCTCCACTAGTAAGTTGATAGCTGAATATTCTGCATGCTTGGATATATCGGCGACTTCTTTCGGAATCAATAATTAGGCTCTTTGTTGACTATTCCATCTGATTTCTACCTTATCTTCTTTTCTTATTATTATGCCGCGGCTATTTTCTTTCAATCGTGGCTTTCACTTTTCAGTTCCTATTGGGGACCTTATTTTAAAACCTTGCTTGCAATTAAAGCATTCAACTTGTTACGTTTTAATAGATCGATCAACGATCTGTTAAGAACCCGGATGAGAATATCTTAAGCATGAATAAAGAACGAAAGAGTGGTTTACAATAGGTTAGCTTTCATTTTCGTTTTTTAAGTATTCCTCTTTGTCTGAATCAATAAAACTTTCCACGTGGCTGGTCAGTAGCGACATGTACCTTGAGCACCATTACTTGGTAGGTGGGAATGAACTGGGAACACTAATAGCTTCGAACTAGAAGTAGACGTTGTGGATTAGTTGGAATTACATGGGTTTTGACTTTGAGTATATTTAGGTCACCATTAGGCTTTAATAACAGTGGTAACATGATTATACATGATTGGGGCTAAAAAAATTATTAGGCTAATAATCCATGATTTTAGTTATCATATGAGGTTTGAGTTTGACCAGTTTTGATGAATTTTGCAATGCCAAGAAACCTTTCTTTGTTGGCATGAAAATGGGGTGATCCAATACAGTCATTTCTTAATAATTCCACCTCGTTTCCATTAGCTAATCCTATAGTATTTCCATTCATCCCGTAGATTCTGGCATAGGTTTGAATTATGAGAATGTGGAACTTAGTTGTTGTAAACTGCTTCTGTTATGCAGTTGTCAATTAACCTTGTCTTCAGCTTATTTCTTCCTTTTTTTTCTTTTCCTGAATTTCATTGATTATTTAAGTTGGCTTTTTACGATTGATTGCAGTATGTTGATTTTCAAGAAACAAGTGAGTTATTTGTTTAACCTAGGAACATCCAATCTTGTTTTTCAGTAGATGCTATATGTGAAAATAGCATCTACTAGACAGTGTTGCTGTTGTTAACCTGAAAGATTGTTTTGATAGAAGTTCTGGTAAATTGTTTTGTATAATAGTTCTAATTAATCTTATTTCTTCATGGCTTGCGTATACTGTCATTGAATGAAAACTGAATCATGTCCATACCCTGTTTGTGGGCAAAGATTCATGGAATTCATTTTGTTCTAACTAGTACTTAGCTTTTGATCGGGGTGTGGGTGGACACCAAATCTTGCAAGTTGCAACAATACTCTTTTTATTTGCCCGTTGTGTTGCTTGCAGTTTATTGTTTTAGCTTGGACTAATACACCGTGGGTTACTGTTTCTAGATTGAGAAGAGATGTGAGGGCTGGAACTTTCCAGCCACTGGATCATGTTTGAGATTTCTACGTAGTACTAAATATTATGTGTCATGAATCTTCCAGCTCTCCATTCTCAAGCCCATCCATGTTGACAGTGTTTGATACCGCCATGCCCTGTCACGGAGTTAGATCTGAAAATTAATTGGTATTACGAAGTTGTATTTAGTCCGCAGTTGTCATGGAGAGGTGGAAGTGGAGATATCGTATCTTATTAGTATTTGTTATATTCTTCATTACTTAGCAATATTTGTACATTTTACTCTTCCTTTTTTTCCTTTTCTTTTTAGCAGGGGAATGTTTTTATTGGTCAATTGAATTATTTTTGTATTCACTTTTTCCATACATTCCTTTTCATTCTGTGTATTGTTTGCATCTAAATGGATTGTTAGCTGGGCAGTAGAGGGGGCTATGTGAAAACAGCAAGTCATATGTTTGATGCCATGGTTGGTTGATTTAGCATTATTCTTTGTTTACCTAGCCCCTCAATGGCCATATGTAACTTGATATTTGGCCATCATTAGCGTAAAAGCTAAAAAGAAAAGGCATATTCGTAATTTTCAAATTGAAAGAGTCGTTGAATCCCCACCAATTTTGTGTTCTAATAAAAATGGGAAAAAAAAAGATTTTTATTGTCAGGAAAAAAAATCATGTTTCTTATGCATCACATGAACTGGAGAGTTGCCTTTTCTTCATTTTTAACATCGTTTGAATAATCTTTCTTTCTTTGGGGTTGTAAAATGCAAAGTTTTTAGTCAATGCAGTATGCATACATCTTTTGGATAAGTTTGGGATTTTTCAGTGAACCCGAAGATGTATTGAGCATGTTTTATAGCAGTGCTTCATGGATCCAGTATAACTTCGTGGACAATGAATCTGTAAGTTTTGTGCGACCCATTTCTCATGCTATGAGGTCTAGATTTTGAGCCTTCAGACGAACAGAGGAAAATCAACTAGGAATACAGCATAGTTTCTAGGCTTCCTTTTTGACAACAGCTGCTCACTTTAAACGCCAAATAACATAAGCCCCCATGTCTATTCTCAGTCCTTTCCTTTTGGTCGTTGTTGGTTTCTTTCCCGTTGCTCCAAAGCCTCAATTTGGTTCATTAGACAAAAGGAAAAATCAGCGAACTTAATAGTACTAGCTTTGCTGTGACGCTAAGCAGATGCCCTTTTGGTTGGATGTTTATTCCTCTCTTATTGGAGAGAAAAAGTTGGTTGATGATTGATGTGAAATATTATTACATTAGTTACTACTACCTCCGGTCCTAATTATAAGAGCCAGTTGACTAATTTGAGGAGATTAAGGAAGTAAGTTGAGTTAGTTATTTGTCCTAAATATGTGTTGTCTTTCCTAAAATACTCTTGCTAATTAAGTGTATTGACTAGAACTCTTATTATTAGAAGGGTTATTTTGAAAAAAAATGTATAAATATGAGATACAAAGTAGATTGAAGTCTTATATTTAGGACCAAAATAAAAGTCAAACAGGGTCTTATATTAAGGATCGAAGGTAGTACTTACTAGGGGCATCTCTCTCTCCCTCCCCCCTTTACAGATTCATGCATAAAACAAGATGTTGACTTGTTTTTATATCTTGGTATTATGGTATTCCCTTGTTTGTTTTTGGGATTCTCGTTGTGGTATAACGTGGATCGCATTCTACGAAATTCTATCTCTGACATTTGCAACCCTCTGTGCAGGGTACATGTTCGCTTTCTCCATGGTCTAAGCAAGGTGACTGTGTCCAGGACCCACCATTTAAGTGCAAATCAACCCGAAGCCCTGTCTGTGGCCGATAAAAATAAATGTTACGAGGTTTAGTGCATCATGTACCCATATATTTATATATATGACGTCCGGAATCCACTCTGTTGTCACTTTCATGGATAATTGTCATATCTTTGCTGGGCTGTACTTTGAATATTGTATATTTGATGCTCTTCTTACTTCTGCTATGTAGTATGTACGCTGCCTATATCTGTATCGAATGATGTACCTATTTGTAGAACTGTATTATAATTGAAGTATTTGAATACCATGGATTACTTACGAAAAATTCCAAAATGAATAGCCACAACCCTGGGAGCCTTTCCTCTCACGGCCCAAAAAAAAGGGTTTTTACTCGTTTGCAGAATTGTAAACTCGTTGTCCATTGCTCTACCTAGTGTACCTACCAAATAATGGTTCTCAATGCATGTGTCGATTGTTTGCTCGGCTTAAAGATCTGACGCTGTTTTGAATTGGGTCTATGCAGGATACACGGTTGGGCGAGGCTTTTATTTTGTTAATAAATAAAAGAGCACCATGTAAAAGAGGTCAGCATGTCCCTTACATCCTGAGAAAGATAGCTAATATTCCAATAGTCATCTTCGGATAAAAATTTAAAAAAGGATTTATTAAAAAAATTTATAAACCTATGTAAAATTTACTTTATTTCTATATAAATACTCCCTCCAGTTCCTTAGGAGGAAGTTGGGGGGGGTCAAGTGTGATGGTAAATATAATATTTTAAGATAGTGTTATTAATTTTCATAATTTATAAATTGACATGTGACTTAATATTATATAGGGATACTTGAGGGAGATTGTGTCACAAATATTATAATTAACTAATTTGTTTTATTTTTTTAATTTATAGATTATATTTAATTTTTTTTAATATCAATATCAGTTATTATTTATTAGCCTCACAAATTAATATCAATAATTATTATCACTATTTATATATAAATATAATATATAGTAACTCAACAAAAAGCGAAAAACAGAAAAAAAAAAATGGCCAAAATTATAGGCTTCGAATCAAGCCCTATTTTTTGAAAGTTATTTTTAACGATTCATTCCAATTTAATATGATTACATGACATGGGTTGGACTCAGATGGCCAAGCCACCTAGATTTCAGTGCAAGCTTGCTCACAGATCACAATAGTCCCCCTTTTTCATCTTTTGCTTTTTTGGCCACCCCACTTTTTCTCGTACTCAACCTTCTTAAGTCGCCTAGTAATTTAGAATTTTTTTAAAAAAATAATTTATAAATAGTTTTTTAATCGTGATTTATAAAATTTGATATAAATACATAAGAGAAATTTTGTCTTAACTTATACAAAAAGTGCTTATAAATATTTTTAATCACTATCCCAAAGAGACCCTTACTATTTGAGTAAATTATTTGGTTTCCTTTTTTTTTTTTGGTAAATTATCTGGTTCCTTTCAGGTTCCGCTAAAATTTCATGAATTTTTCTTTACTTTTAGAATTTATGTACCTCCTCAAAGATAAAGTAAAATACACAAGTTTTTCTTGAAGATTGTTAAATTATATAAGTATCTTTCTTTATTAAAATGTACACAAAACTCTCTTACTTTTACATGGACCAGTATTAATATTTAAAAAAATTATGCACATATCTTTTATATTTTTAGGGAAAAACATTGTATATATTTTGAAAACAGAGGTAGGCCGCGTGATTTTATCAAAATTACAAGATGGTTTTTACAATTTGATCTTTATTCTGATGCTGGTTCGTGCAAGTTTTCAAAAAATTCAAGATATAGCTACTTGGTCCGGTTGGTTGGTCTGTATATAGGTCAAGGATTCAAAATTCAAACCATTCTAATGTATAAAAGAAAAAATTGCAAGATATGTTTTTGTAATTTTAACAAAACCTGAAGATGATTTGTATTAATTTTACATGATTTAAGAAATTTATAGACTAGCTATAATTCACAGCGACTCCAAAATTATCATCCAAGGAGAAGATTCAATCTTGAAGTGCAATTAATTATTGGAGCATCCCCTGTTTCCTTACAGACGTCCTTTATCATCTGCCTCTGTCTTTGTCTCTGTACAGAGCATCCTTTCCTTCCCTTTTGCTGCAGCATCTTTAATTTCAGTCCACTACAGAAATTTTCTTCTCTTCACGTACGTAAGATTAAGAACCCCAGATTCTGTTTGATATTTGTAGCAATGCTCAGTGGATCTACCAACAAACAGAGCCAATCAACCTCCATCAAAAAGCTTCATTTTTTTCTCAAATTGAACATTTTGAGAGGTGGTTTGTCAATTCACGCGTCTCCATTATTTATTCTTTCTCCTGTTTTCGTGGCTGTTTGTTGTTGAATGCGATCTTGGACAATATGGAAGAGAATATACGTTGCTTTGCTTTGGCCCCTTTTATGGTTTTAAAGGAAAGTGAATCTTATTCTGATTTGTTGTACGTTGGATGGTTCTCAGTGTCTCATTCTTCTCTTGCATTTGTCTGAAAAACCAAAAAGAAAGAAAGATGATTCCTTCCTCTGGCCAACTCCCTCCAACCAATTATGCAAATCTGTGCCCATTACGCGCGTTGCGCTGCTTCCCCCAAAATCTGTTTTTTTCCTGACCATTTCAACTTTGAAGGACAAATCGCTCAGTACCTTGCTTGTGCAATGGTAATAATGTCTGATGCACTGCCACTGAAACGAAATCGCTGTCAAATATTCAATCTTCATTTGGTAAGAGAAAAGACTTTAAAAGAAAATTGTCTTTTTATAATAAAAAAAGTTCTTTTCAGTTGGAAATTTAATAAAAGCCTGCGAAAATAATCAAATTGTTAAAAAATTAGGATGAACTCATGTGTCTTATGCATTATTTAAAATAGACTATAAGTGTATTTAGCACTCTGATCTTATTTTCTAGTTGCATCTAATATTCTGATCTTTTTTATGATATATTCAGTGTTCTTATATTATTTTTTGTCCATCCAGTACTTTGAGTGTTAAATTCAACTAAAAAATAATATCCGCATGCTGAGTCCACTAAAGGAATCAATATTAACGTATTAAATGCATCATAAAAAAATTACTTAAGGAAAAAACTTCACTTTGAAATAAACGGCTGTGTTCATTGCTAAAGTTATGAATGCTTGCTGACTTCTGCTTTTTATTTTTGTCCGTCAATTTTACTTTTCATATTCATCCAAGTTAAAGCCAGTCCAATAACTGGCCGAAAAGAATTTTTCTTTTCAGTAAAAAAGGTCTGATCGCGTAGAAGGAAGAAGCAAGATGAATTATTGCGCCAATAAATGGGAAAGTAATAAATATCTTTTTTTTTTTTTGTTGCCAGGATTAAATTTCTGTATTAATAATTACCATTTCGAACATTTCATGAGGGAATAATGTCCGGGGACGTTTATATCTATCAGTGTAAGCCACGCTACAACTACAAGCCTTTTCATTACTGTCAAAAATATTAACAAGTTTACGATACATATCTGTTCTGTTGCAGTAAATTAATGATGAGTTCCTGACACAACTCACAAATTTTTTTACTACTAATCTCAACGGTTTGAGGTAGTTAACAATTTTAAAAATCATACTCTTCTTCTAAATATACCGTCACTCAACTTTTATTGAAAATTGAGTTATATGCGGGGGTCTCGTAGAGAATGAGTAAACCTCAATTCATCACTCACATTTCTGCATGAATGGAGTGTATATAGATTTGATCATAGTCTCCTGGTGCTATTTATAATGTAGAGGAAAAAAATTTTATTTGATATTTTTTTAAGCACTAAATTTTTAACGTGAATATATTATTTAATCTTTAAAATTTTTTAATATATATATATTAATCTGAGATGGTAAAAAAAAGTTGTTAAATTTTAAAATAATAGAGTTAATAAGGTCTGAAGTTTTTCTTTGTTTATATAAAATATGTTGAAAGTGACTTAGAAATAAAATTAAAAAAATACTTCTTCGATTCTAAATATAAGATTACACTACAAAATGGGTCTTATATTTAGAATCGGAGAAGCAATATAAGAGACCGCCAAGGGAATATGTAGTACATTATTTAGGATCCCAGAGAGTACTAACTTATATTACCTCTAATTCTAATTATAAGACCTCGTTTATAGATCATAAACAGGGTTTTATAATTAAAACGGGAGGTAGTACTAGAAAGAAACCAAACAGAAATTAACAGAATAATTAAACCTTTAATTAAGATTATCCGGTAGGGGGTGAGTGTTAATTAGATGAGATTATTACAAGAGATGGGACGGGGACCCTTATTATCGCTTTCGGCGAGTAAATATGAACACAAATACAAACAGGCGTTGGATGTGCCATAACCAATGAAAATGAGCTACACAAACACTGCACTTTTTTGTGATAACGAAGACCTTATCCTCAAATACAATCTGGAGGCGTGGCACTGGCAGTGTGTTGCGTCCGCGGTGGTCCTTCCGTCAGTTCCGTTCATATTTTCGCATGAAACTAGTTAGCCGACGACCTGCCGTTTCACTGTGCCTTTTTTATTACGAGGTTGACACATCATCACAACCCTATCCCACTAACCTAACCTGCTCTCCAACCAAAGCAACCGCCCCACACGTTTCCAATATTATTATTATTATTATTATTATTATTATTTAGTTTGGATGCATTATTGTAAATTTTAATTTCTTATTCAAGCATCAATGATTTAAATATAGGTTGCATTCACCATGATAAAGGCTATAGAATTCTCATCTGAAATGATTTCAATGAAAAAGAAACAAGCATGCACATCTCCAATAATAGCTCTTAGGAAGTTTTATATACACGTATAGTCCTATTTATAAGTTACTCTCATATGTTTTACACATATTAAGAAAAATCTTAAATTTTATTAACTCTCATTTAAAATTTAATAACTTTTCAACTTTATCCCCATTAATATACATTATATTTCATGTAAACAATGTCAGCATAAAAATAAATAAAAGGTAAAATTGTACATCTATACAAAAAATTTCTCTCAGTGTCTTATAAATAGTACAAAAATATTTTCTCTCTCTGTCCTATAAATATGACCAAAAGAGTATATGATTAGCCTGTATGTACAAGTCTCAAATATTCGCAATTAATTTGCCGATGAGGTTTCTGGTTTCTGGTTTTTTGTTTTTTTTTTCCAGTCGGTTTTGACAGCATAAAGTTGCTTATCCAAAAAAAAAAAAAAAAAAACAGCTTACAAACGAGATAACTAACCTATAAAGTCTTAGGCAAGGATTTTAGTTTCCGTGCCCTCGCCTAATAAACATTCTACTTATAGAAAAGTATTCATGCCGCCAAACTATTCTTTTGATTCTTAATATAATACTTAATTATTGAATTGATTTTGATTTTAAATATAAGACCTATTTTTCATATTTATTAATTTTTTTTAAATTACCACTATGGATACTCTCTCAATCATAATCAAGTAGATGAGAGAGGAGGATATTAAGAAAAATGATTATAGTGTTTAAAAAAAAACATGTCATATTTTTTATAATAAACCAACTTACCTGACTTTTTTAATTTAATCAAATTAATTAAATAGATCTTATATTAAAAATCAGGAGACTATACGGTCTTAGGTGAGGCTTTTAGTTTTCGTGCCCTCGCCTAATAAACACGCGAGACACACACATGAGATGGTTGGGAGTTATTATACGTAAATTTCGACATCGCTTTTAAATTAACCATTATTAGATAAACGTTTGATTTTGGAGGATCTATCACGTACTTACGTCTAGCTATAAAGAGAAATAGATATGAGATTGAGAGGAGAGCTTTCTTGTGTGGGTCCTTTCGTCATATCTCTTTATATCCTCTCCATATGCGAAGCATCATTGAATCATTGAATACGGGGAAAAAAATCCGACCGCATGTTTAGAAGGGAATTTCATTGACTAGCTCAATTTATATTTCACTACCTCCTATCTTAATTATAAAATTTTATTTTTAAACTATAAACAATGTCTTATAATTAAAATTGGAGACAGTATTAATTATCCTGATCATATTTTTTGTAATATGTTAATTATTATTGATGATTATAGACGGTAGGGGTGTGCATGAAGCCCAAATGCCCACAGAGCCCGCCCGAGCCCGAAGAAAAATTACCCAGCCCAGCCCAAAAAAAAAGAACCCGAAAAAGAATAGGCATCTTTGGGCTGGGCATTTCATGGGTAGGGTTGGGCATCGGGCAGGACATGCTGCCCTGCCCATTTGGCCCTGCCCAGATTATATATATTATAATTTATAAAATAATATTAATATATTACATTTCTTTACCTAAACAAAAAGTTATCTCCCTCCTCTTTGCAATTTAACTTATTATTATTACATGTCTATTAGTTTTCTATTTTAGGGGATCTAATTCTTCTAAAGAAGCAGTAGTATCTTGCTTTTAACTTGTTCTTTGTGAGCTTTATTGTGTATATCCTATTGTTTGTTGCTGTTGTAGTATTGGCTATTTATAAGTCAATATTCCCCTCTATGTCATTAACAACTTTCTTTGTTAGAGAATGGAGTTCATACATTACATATTTGTATAAATAAACAATTTTGAATATTTATGCAAGATAGAAAACAAGATTGGGGTAGGAGCATGGAAAGAAAATTGAGGTTTAATTATCTGAATTACATGTTTTCTATTTAATTTATATTTAGTTATTTTGTATTAATTTTTTATGAACAAATCATATGATAGAAAGAAGTCTTTTAGTTGTATGGACTGCTAACTGCATTGTATCGCATAATAAGTATTTACATATTAAAAGTCGTTATATTAAATTATTATGAGATTATAAGATTTTTTATTTTTCTTTTTACAATTATTTTCACCCCATTTTTATATGGTCTATGTTATTCCTGTTAGCCCATTGCTTCAGTTTTAATATCTTTTTGCAATCTTTTAGGTAACATTTAATTTTTGCCACTTAAATGGATAATCAAGTTTCTATTACATCGCCATGCCTGGCTCCCAATGGAATATCTCAATGTGCTTCAACCCCTCTTCAAACTTTTCAGATGTTTTATTCTTTTCTCAACTTTCTGGAGATTAATGCAAACCATTTGAATTTTAAGACTTTAATTACAATTTTGAGAGTTGTTTTGTTCTAAATAGATTATGAATATTATTTATTTGCATATTTGCTAAGACTTGTTTTGAATTATTTTTGGATAATTTTAATGTGTGAAAATATAAAATTATGAAATGTAATTTTCAGGTATGGATGAAAGTTTTTTTACATGTGATATCGGTAGGTCATCACCATTTGGGCAGCAAAGCTCACCCTGCCCAACCCGCCCATGCCCAGCCCAAAATGGTTAGGGCTTCTATGGGTAGGGCCGGGCAGCGGGCTGCAAAATGCAGCCCGTTCGTGTTTCGGACTGGGCATCGGGCAGGAGTTCTGCCCTGCCCAGCCCTGCCCATATGCATCCCTAATAGACGGATTTCACATTATCCACTCGCCTAGGTACTCATATAACTTTCTTTGCCTTCACAAATGTTACCAAGACGTTTTAAGTTATTTAAATACTTATCAACATATATACATTTCAATGTAAATTTAAAAACAAGTGGCAAAAATTATTTTCCTTACATGCTTTAATTTATTGATGTTCTTGAGATTTTGGTATATACGTAAAATGGTAAGATACAGACTCTGATATTAAATTCTTATGCCAGTGAGCCAGTTTGTGCACAGGACTGATGAAAACAGAACAGATATCTCCTCTCTCGAGCCATGCATTTAAAAAAGCATTATCTTTTTATTTTTTTTAATTTAACATTTTCTAACAGCCTGAAACGAAAGTTAAGTTTAAAAAAGAAAAAACCGAGTGCATTAAACAGAAATTAAAAATACAAAAAATAAAATCCCAAGCCCTAATCCGGGATGGTCGTTGTGTCGCTTCAAATGGTTACTAACCATAACAGAGCTGTCTCTTTCCGGTCTTTGACAAGGCACTAGCCAGCCAGTCACGAGTTGGATTCGAAAATCTGGATAGCACTATATGTTATTATAAAATAATTAACATGACACACCTAAATTTTTTTGAAAAAAGAAGGTAACAACTGGAGTAAATTTTAAAGGATGTTTAAATAGAATATTTTCTATTAAAAAAATAAAAATATATAACACATGGGCTCCTTAAAAAATTAGCTGAGGCTGATTTTAGTCACATAATATTATTAATCAGGTTCAATATGATTTCTTCGAATATTTTTTGCACCTAATTATTTCAGAAGTTTAATTTTAAAATATACAATTTTATACAACTATATGCTAGTAGCATTCAATACACTTAAACCATAATTTGAGTATTGTTCAATATACATCCAGAAATAAATTTTTTAACATGATTTTTTTCATCACCGAATTTTAATCAGCTTTTTAATAACATTCGGAGGGTTTGCATTAAAGAGGAATGAAATCATTTTCCATAAGCCCACTCATTTATTTGGGAAAAAAAAAATTGCAAGCACTTTTTATCATATTACGTCCCAACGCGCCTCGCCAAACATTGCATGACGCGGATAAAATATTACTATTTTTCACCAAAAGTTGCACGCAATTTAAGGCTAGTGGGCCACGCAATAGATCGTGGACCGCCAGTGTCACTGTGATTCTAGGTCAAGCTTATAATTTACAAATCTTACTTCTAATTTAAAAAATTAGATCTGATCTCAAATATAATAACTTAATTAATTTTATTTTTTAAATTTACAATTTATTTCTTAAAACATCCCTATTGACCATACATGTCAAAATTTTTTACTTAAAGATTGTCAAAATTGAGTAAGTTGGAAAAATCAATAATTAATTTTTTTAATCTACTCAAATTAATTAAGTAGTTCTTATATTAAATCCGTGAGATATATATTGAGAGTTTTGTTAGCAAAAAAAAATATTCAGAGTTACATTTAACAAAAATATAATTTATAATTTTAAACGACGACAACTTTTGAAAAAGGACCACCTAATCAGTTCGACCGAGATTGGAAATAAACAGAATCACGCTGTGTTTGCGGTTGGCCGCGACAAAAGTAATTTAGGCCAATTCATCTTTTTAACTCAATCCGACATATTGGTAGACTAAAGACCAGAGAGCAGAGATTTAATAATGAGCGAAGGTTCCAGTTAAACATGTAAATAAGATGCTTTGTACCGCGTTAAAATTTAACCACACCTCATCCTACTCGTCATTATAAATGTTGGACATTGAACTTTTAACATGTAAGTTTATATATGATATTTTGCTAAAAAAAGGTTTATATAATATATAGATCTTGTGCGGCGAACAATTGAGAAATTCCATCCTAACATGTTATGTTAATAACGTTTGCATGATAATCTTGTACAACATAAATCCTTGTCATTATAAGTTTAAAACCATAATATTCTGATTCCAATCCAATTATCCAGCATTCAATTTATGAAATTCTTTTTTTAAACGTCCAGATTGTGAGCTTATGTTTTACATAAACTGTAAATATTCCTCCGGTTCTTAATATATGGCCTAATTCTTGAATTAGTTTTGATCTTAAATATAAGACTCATTTATCATATTTATCAGTTTTTTCTAAATTACCCTTGTAGATACTCTCTCAACTATAATGAAGTAGAAGAGGGAAAAGGGTATTAAGAAATATGATTATGATGTTTTAGGAAAAATATGTCACTTTTTTTATAATTAACTAACTTATCAACTTCTTTAATCTAATCAAATTAGTTAAATATGCTTTATTTTAAGGACTGAGTAAGTCGTATTGTTAGTGACCCACACAATAATCAATGTGAGCTTGATTTAATTTAAAAAAAAGGTATAATTCAAAAACTCTTGAAAATTGAGAATCATGGCATTGATTGATTGGATAATTTTAAAAAGAAAAAAAGAAGGAATAAAAAGTGCGGCAACAAAAATCGTGATATATAATGGGAAGGGCCGAAAGGGGGCAACTGGTGGGACGAAGGCATGAAAGTCGTCAAAATCACACACACCTACCAATAACGCTACTGAGACGGCCCCCTTTGTTTGTGTGCCCTGCTCCAATTAAGCCACGCTCCACCCTTCCCAATCCTTCCCTCCTCAGTCTCATAAATAAATAAATAAAAACACAACACATACAATTAAGGCAGGCCACCTCCCTCTCCAACCTTATGCACCTTGTGCTTGGTGTGTCTTTCTAGTGGTTGTTTAGTATTATTTTTATAAATATTTATAGATACCCAGGTCAAAAAAATTAAATAGATATTTATAAGTATGTTCTATGTAAATTTAGATTAAACTCATCTCACTTGTTATGTGAATCACGATTGAAAAGTTGTTTATTAGTTATTCTAAATATTTTATTTTTTTAAATATTCTCCTTATCATATTCATAAAATAAGGAGAAGGTATTTTTTAACCCTTGATATTATAAATAATCTTATTATATTTTTACTTCTAATTTGTTATTTTGTCAATTGTTATCACTCTTTTAGTCCTATTTATGAGATAAAAAAGAAATTTTTTTTTTTTAGATTATAGTTAGGAGTGATTTCATTAAAATTTTAAAAATGAGTATACCATTCATTTCTTTAATATTGGTAAAAATGAAAGACTTCATTTATTTAATGTTTTCTTAAATATGTGAAAAACTCCTACAAGTAACAAATAATAGGGATTAAAGTGGTAGTATCTTACTTTTCATTTATTATTGTGCATGCTGTCATTTAACAAATAACAAATAAATTAGTCAACTAAGTTTTATAATTAGAACCGGAGGTAGTATATAGTTAAAGGGGGGGATCTCTCTCTACGGTGCTAGCTTATTTCTTAATCCTCGTCCTCTGTTGTCATAGTTATATATTCTTCAACTCAACTCGTCGTCCCCTCCTTATCAAAATAAACCCACCAGATTCCTACCTACGCGCATCTTCTTTTCCTCCTTTCGTGTTATATTATAGCATACAGCAGCATCATTCTTCGTTTAATCTGCGTCTTTCCTTGGATTATTATTCTGGTGTGGCCTCCTAATTTGAATATATTATATAATGTCAACGTTGTGGTTGCGTTCTTACATCTTCTTCACACTTTGCCAATAGTTGAACCCGCGTGACGACCTTTTCCTCTGTCGTCCACGCGCAACAGCCTGGATTACGATAACGTCGATTTGACCATGCCTCCCACGTATCTCATTACCGGTGTCTGTGCCTGCTTGCTTTTCTTGGACATCTTGCATTATATTCGATCGCCTTTGCCCTCATTAATTAATTAAAAAAAAAAACATATACTACTTCCCAAACAATTTGCATGTTTGATTCCCTTCTGCAATCTGCCAAAATCATGGTCCTTAAATCCCAATTGTAAAAGTTAGTAAAAAATTAGTTAATTTAGTTTATAAAAATACATATTGATTTTTTTTGAAAATATCTCCTTTAATTATTTACATTGAAAAGTATATAACTGGGACGAGATATTATATTGAGATTTATCAACAAACAGTTAGTTGAGGTGGTAAGTGACTTTATTCTCTAAGAAGAAAAACACAAATTTGAATCTATGAAAAATACAATTGTTGAAAGAGCTAAAAATTCTTTGTACTCTCAGTGGAAAGAAAAAACTTTTGACCAAATAAAAAAAATGAATTAAAATTTTATATTTAGTATTAAAATGAATACTTCGTTAACTTTTATATTTAAGAATTCTATATTTGAATAAATTAATTATTTAAGTATTAATAATTAACAATTATTGTTATATATTGTACCTGATCTGGTTTGAAAATGGAAGAATCCACCTACGTGTAATTACCTAATTTAGGCTAAAGGGCCTGTGGAACCAAAATGGAAAAGAGTCTCATATTTTCGGATTAAATAAAATATTCAATAATTCTTAAGCAAACGTTCCCGAGGTTCATTTCTTTTTTTAAAATCATGAACAAATAAATAGTACGACGGAAAGAGGCGCACAAATAAAAACAAAAATAAATAAGCAATTTTTTATGGATAATGGTAAGTTCACGCGCAGTAAATAGGGTGGAGCGCATACGGACCAATGACATGAGGAATCGCCACTTTATGTACTTTTTCAGCCGGAGCAGACCTAGCTAAAGTCACGGTTATTTTTTTAAAATTCTTCTTATTCCTTTTCCACTTCATTCATACACACGCAATTTCTCCTGGACGTTATTGCCCTTGGTAAATAATAGTGAACCCCTTCCAGCTGCTGTTGACACGTGTATAAGCTATAAAGATTTATTGAGGAAGGGACATTAAATCACTTATATTGATTTTATTTATTATTATGTGTCTTGCTTTTAAAATCAGGAGGTGTGAATATGTATAACTGGAAACTTTTTGTTGGCAAAAAAAAAGGAAACTCTTCATAATAAATATAAAAAATTGACTAAAATTTAGGTTAAATTTTTTATAGTCATTTTTATGTGAATTTATAATTAAATGCTATTAAATATTAATATTTTAAAACTAAAATGTATGGAGAACTTGATATCATAAATATAAGAAAATTAATATAAATATTATCTTTATTAAAACTATACAATTTTGTAAATTATATAAATTTCAGCACGCTACGCTTGATCTTAGCAAAAGTGGAAAAAGATAAGTATATATAAATTTTGCCACATAGTATCATTTGATTAGATTCTCTAAGTTTTTTAACCTATTTTAGAATTTCATTAAAATTTTTTATTAGTAAAGTATGTGCAAAATTTTAAGATAGTTATTTATTGATGATATTGTGAAAATTTTTTTTCACAATTCTCTGTTCTTCACATTTCTATTTTTTCCCACGTTGACTATCCTAAGCTTTTTTGTTAAATTTTATTGTGATCACTTTTGACTCCAGCGGGGTAATTATGTCCATTCAAGATATTTAAAATTGAGTACGGTGGGTAGATGGGGGGGAGGAGGGTGCCCGAAACCGTGCAGGTGCAGCAGAACTAAACCCTGGCTTTCAAACTAACACATGTTCTCACACGCTGTCCCTCCGCGCGTGAGTTCCCTTCTGCTCCCTCACCTCTCTAAAACGTGAACGACTCGTACAAGTTCCTCTCTCTCCCCCTCTTCGAACCAACTAACAAGGAAGAATTTCCTGTTTGGATTCATGCTCTTTCGGAGCTAATTTCTTAGCTTTGCTCCGCAAAAACCCTTGATTCGTCATCATTCGCTTCAGGTGCTCCCTGCAGATCCTTTTCTCAGCTTCTTCTTTTCTTTTCTGAAAAATACTTATTCTTTTTGTGTATTTTCGACTCTTTTTCTCCGCAGATTCGTCCTTGTTTTTCTTAGCTTTCTTTATATTCCTGGTTTGTTTTCTGTTATCAAATTATGCTTCTTTTCCATTGATAATTTTGTAAAAATCTGAGCTTTTCTTCTCTTTTATCTTCTGTATCGAAATGGTTTATATATGCTTTCTGAAAGCTTCCTCAAATTCCCTTCTTGTTAATGTGCACAATGCATATGGGAAAAACCACACATCAGGATATTTGCGATTTTATTCTGGTTCTAGTCGTCTCTCTATGTTATGTTCGTTGAATGTTTCTGCATATTACATTATTTTCCATTTTAGAATTTTCATTTATATGAAAAGGCAGGATTTTCTTCTTCAATTTCCCCCCTTTAAGTGCGGAGAATTCTGTGCTCTTTTTTCAACGTTTTCCTTAATATTTTAAATATTTTGGATGAGGCATTGTAGGCTGCAAATAGGGAAGAAATGATTTTTTTTTTTTTTGGAGGGGGGTATGATTTGTTTGAAATTTTGATGAGTCTATGGTTGTAATTTAGTTAGAATAAATTTTTATTAATTTTTCAATCCCCACATTGTACTATCATATGTACTCTCTCTGGCCTATTGTGTTCAGTTCGTCAACCACATTCTGGTATTAGAGTATTTGGATTGCCATGGCACCCGTGAAAAATCGTTACTTTTTCTTTGATATGGGAAAAATGTAGCAGACAATCCTAAACAGAAGTTCAGCTTTAACAGTGGTGATAGTTATTGTTTGATTTTAGGAGTCCTAATTTCTAACTCAAGCTAATAGCTCTTAAAATTGGTTAAATAATTTCCTTTTCTTTGCTGCATAACCATTAGACTCTACTAACTAGCTTACTTATTCTATTCCTTGGAAATCAAGCAAGGTTATAACTCATGCAAGACTCCACGTTGATCTTCTTGCTCATCAGCTTATGACACACCTCTGACATGATTTCTCTTCTTTTGTCAGAAAAGGGCCATTCATCTTAGTGTTGAGCTTTTGTGAATGGATTTAGAAGAAAAGTTCCTTGCTAAAGGTATGTTTGAGCTCACTTTCAAGTCTGCACTCTTAATAGTTAGAACAATGTTCTGCTAAAGCATTTTCATGGTTAAAATACCTAATATGCTGTCTCGATATTTCCTCAGAGTAAAAAACCAATGTGATATTAGTTAAAATTTCCTGTATGGTATAAGATACTGTTAATTACTGAAAACATGATTGTTAGTCTCTGCTCTCTTATTCTTTCACTTTTGTGAGGTTTTTCAGTTTAGTAGAGCTTTAGAAGGCAACTGTGTCTGTGGCTCTGGGAAATATTGGACTGCGTTCTCCGTTATTCTTGTTTCTATTTGGAATTATGTCATATTAAATTAAAAACAGACCTATGTGGTGTTCTTCAGTCAAGTAGTATGAATAGCATGAATTATGCTGTGTAAGGGACTTATTAATTATAACGTGTTTTAACAACAACTCAAGCAGTGGCTGCACAGTCTGTTCACAAACCCTATCTGAGCTTTCTATCAATAAAATATGTTTTCAGTTGTATTAAATTATATTTTACCTTAAAATAATCTCTGTTTTGTACGATGCCATGGGCCATCCATCCCTTTTTAGCTTGAAATATTCTTTAATGATATCCCTTTTTTATTGCTTTGTTCTCTTAATATTCAGCATATTTTGTTGTGGATTTGATCACTTAATAATATTCCCTTTTTTATTAGCACTAATTTATGCTTTTGTTGTTGATTTAGCATAAATATAAAGCATAAGGGACATGTATTCTTCCCCGTTTAAATATAAGTAGTAGATTGTGACTGGTTTCATCAATTTACATTGGTTGCTGCTGAATATTGGCGGTTTCAGATCAACAAATTATAGCTAGCTGAACTGCCAACATGATAAATTCTGCACGTTTTGATAAACTTTATGCATATGGCTTGCCACTCTGGATTATCAAAGTATCTACTCTTTTATGAGTTATTGATTTCTTGGTTTCAATTTCCCTAGTACTCTTCCTCTATTTATTTTTTGGTTGTTTGGATTATTGTGAAACTGCCTTTTTGCATGCATGGTTATTTTGTTGCCTCGTTTATTCCCTCTTCCTGAGGTGTAAATGCTGTCTTTTGGTGAGAAAATTTGACCTTGGCCATGTTTTCTGGAGATCATTTTCTGTACAATTTTAACCTGTCAGAGATGGTTGATGACTTGTAAACTCCCTTTACGATAACATAAAATCTATCTGTTTCTTGTTGAGATTTGTTACTGTAGCCTCTTTTGCTCTGCAGTGGCTCAAACACGTGTGCATATACTCTACTTATTTACATGATGTCCTTTGCTAAATATGTTTTATATTATTAAGCTATTTTAATTTGTATAGTAAATTTACGTGGATTGCTGCCTTTTGGAGGAATTGAGCAAGAGTTCTTGATGCATGAATGATGCCAAAGTGGACAAATGACCCTGCTTAGTTAGCTCTTTGGATTTGCAGCTTTCCTGGCTCCTGGGTCTATGTAATTGAGGCTAACAAAGTCCAAATGATTTTTTTTTAATCAAGCATATAATATAGGTGTTAGAGATAGAGTTTGCCCGGAATTGCAACATAACTTCAGATTTAATGTCAACTACTAATAAATTGGACTGCTAGTGCTTCTGTATTGGAAAACTAACTTGGCACGGTTGTTCCTTTTTAAGTTACCTTGGTCTGCTTGCATGATGAGTCAATTATAGAAAGAATGTTATTAAATGAGTTTTGCTTATACTACTCTTACATGCGATTTTGTTTGGTGATCTGAATTCAAAAAATTTATTTACCATGCATTGTTGATGTTCGGGGATAATTTTCTACCTTTCCTTCTTCTCTTTAATCAATCATGTTCGTCTGTGAATCTGGGTTTTGTTATTCCTAAAGTGCAGCTTGTCTATTGTTGTTGCTGAGACTTATTTTACGTTTGGTTATTGCTGTACAGTTTCTGGTCTTCAAAGCCTTTCTTCCAGCGTGCAAAGCACTCCAGAGAAAAATGGCCATTCAGATGATGCTTCAAGAAGTCCAGAACTCCTGCAGGAGTTCCTTAAATCTGGTCCAAAAAAGGAACTTCTGCGGACATGCTTTGATAAAGACAAAAAGAACATTTCAGCAAAAGGCAGGGTGATTGAAAATAAGTCAAGTAAGGCAACCAAGAAACAGGACTCAAAAAAGGTTTCTAGCAGTAACCAGTCCTCTAAAAAGCAACATAGAAAGGGAGAAAATCCCACAAGACTCCTGCCAACGCCTGACCAGTCTTCGGATTTTGGGCATACAAACTCCTGGATCTGTAAAAATTCTGCCTGTAGAGCTGTTCTGTCTATAGACGACACATTTTGTAGAAGGTGCTCTTGTTGTATCTGTCACCTTTTTGATGATAACAAGGATCCTAGTCTTTGGTTGGTCTGCACATCTGAATCTGCTCAGGGTGATTCCTGTGGGTTATCTTGCCATATCGAGTGTGCCATCCAACATGAAAAAGTGGGAGTTGTTGATCATGGGCAATTGATGCAACTAGATGGTGGCTATTGTTGTGCAACTTGTGGTAAAGTTACGGGGATACTTGGGTAATATTCTTTACCTTCTGAGTTGTGCATGCATGCCCCCATCTGGTGATTTTAAAAAAGGAAAAGAAAAGAAAGGAGAGACTCAATGAGGCCTTTATTAAACTGATTTAATTTGCAGGAACAGATCACTCCTTGATAAGCTTTCTGAATTTACTATGAATTTTTGAAATAATTTACTTGTACTATACACTTCTCTCTCCATCATATGCATGCTTGGAGCTGTAAAGCAGGCATGCAACAATTGCAGTTTTTGCCATCTCTAATGTCCCCTGTTCTGGGAAATGAATTTCACTATGGCCTTGCTGTGTTTTTGTTTGATCATAAAATATGAAATTGGGATAAATAAAAATCATGCATTTTTCCATTTGTAACTTGCATCATGGTAACATAAGTTTAAGACCTGCGTTGATTAATTTTGTGGCTACTGTTCCTAATGACAGATGTTGGAGAAAGCAGCTAAGTATAGCAAAGGATGCTCGACGTGTTGATGTACTCTGTTATAGAATATATTTGAGCTACAGGCTTCTAAATGGGACTTCAAGGTTTAAAGAACTCCATGAGATTGTGCAAGAGGCGAAGGCTAAACTGGAAACAGAAGTTGGTCCAGTTAATGGTGTTTCTGCCAAGATGGCAAGGGGCATTGTCAGCAGACTCTCTATTGCGAGTGATGTGCAGAAATTGTGCTCCCTTGCTGTTGAGAAAGCTGACGAGTGGCTGGCCTCTGTTTCCAGCGAAAATCCAGATTCCAGAGGTTGAAACTAATACTTTTTGTTTTCTTTAGTTCATCTTGCTTTTCAATCAAGTTTCACTATCTTGATGTATGATGGCTTTGTTTAATTACAGAAGGTTCGCTCCCTGCTGCCTGCAAGTTTGTTTTTGAAGAGGTGATGGCTTCCTCAGTCAAAATCATTTTGATTGAAATGTCTAATTCATCTTCTGAGGACATCAAGGGTTTCAAGCTCTGGTATTACAAAAGTGGGGAGGAACTGCACACTAAAGATCCTGTTTGTGTTTTCCCGAAATCTCAGAGGAGGATTCTGATATCAAACCTCCAACCTTGCACAGAATATACATTTCGGATTGTATCTTACACAGATACATGTGATCGGGGTCATTCTGAGGCCAAGTGTTTCACTAAGAGCATTGAAATAATTAGAAAAAATCCTTCTTCATTGGCTGCTCCGAATCATAATAAAGAGAACCATAAAACTGGAGGCACTTCTTCTGACCCCAAAACGGAGCCCAATCCCACAATGGCGGACTGTGGATTTAAGGTTCGAGATCTTGGAAAAGTTCTGCGCCTTGCTTGGGCTCAAGAACAAGGTTGCTTTGAGGGTTTTTGCTGTGCTGATGTGAAAAATTGCTGTGGAGGAAGTGAAATGGTCGGACCTAAATATTCAGAAGAGACATTGCCTAAAGTTTCGAGAGGCCTTGATTTAAATGTTGTTTCAGTTCCTGATTTAAATGAAGAATTAACACCACCTTTTGAGTCTTCTAGGGATGAAGATAACGGTTGCACCTTGCAGCAGGCTACTGGGGCTGATGATGATGCTGCTTCTCATGATATTGAGAAGGTTGGTTTAGCAAGATCCCATGGCAGTGGTGATTCGCAAACCTGGACCCACAGGCCAACTGGAGAAGTGCCAGCTGTTGATTCACGTGTAGATGCTGCATGCAGGAAAAGAGTGGCAAGCACAAATGAAGAGACTCATGATTGTGACAGCACTTTGATAAATGGATCTCCTTTACGCATTTCTGATGGATCTTGTTCCCTGGATGAGAACTTTGAGTATTGTGTTAAAGTAATTCGTTGGCTAGAATGTGAGGGCCACATTAAGCAGGAATTTCGGTTGAAATTGCTAACATGGTTTAGTTTGAGGTCAACAGAGCAAGAACGTAGGGTGGTCAATACCTATATTCAAACTCTGATTGATGACCCTAGTAGTTTGGCTGGACAACTGGTTGACTCTTTTTCTGATATTATATCTAACAAGAGGCCAAGAAATGGATTCTGTGGTAAGCTTTGGCATTAAATTACAAGCGTTGAATCTTGTTCTTTATACAAGATTGGTATTTACATCAAGCCCTGCCATCTTACAGCCGGAAGTCTCCCTCTGATTGTTTCTGCCTACCATGTACAGGCATTTTTTCTATTAATCACCAGCAAAGTGATTCATTTTAATTGCAGACAATTTGTCTGGCTAAGTGGATATGCATTGATGATTACAGAGACAGTAACTCATTTTTAGTGGGAGGGAGGGCCTTTGGATGTGAAATTTCAGAAGATATTTCACTTTTTCCAAGTTACTGCAATTATTCAGTTATGAATTTAATCATTGAAGATGTTAGAATTTATTTTACTTTCATTTGAATTCAGATGAAATTATCTCTGATTTTATCATTCCCTGCCATTCTTCTATACAACACGCCCCCCAAGGAAAAGAAAGAAAGAAAGAAGAGATTCCTGTTCAAACGAAATGATCTGCCTCATCTATGCTAAACAATGTTGCTTTTTCCAAGTTTTTCAATCTGACGGTCTGGATTCGAGATGCAACCTCCATTGACCCTGCTCTGCCAAGCGGAGGGAACTAAAAACTTCTCTTTATCCAACTACACAAGCTTCTTACTTGCATGTTTAGTTTTATGTTGAAAACTGATAGTTTTAGTACAAGCAAATAATGCTCTGGTGGTTTCCAAAACCATACACGCGTTGCTGCTTATATGTTATTGATGAATAAATATGTGCAAGAATCCTCCAGAATTTTTGGTTGAAGTTCGTGTGAGTTTGGAGGGTGACAAATAAAGTGGACATGTGTGGGAGTTGAGACCTTTCTTTTCTTTTGTTTCCTTTTGTCGTTTCTTTCACGGATGTTCTCCAACGTGGGAGAGAATTCAAGCTGTAGTCATGGATACTCGTCTAGAGCTGGTAGGACTTGGGAGTTGGGAGGCAAAAATAACATCTTGGCATGAAGTTCAAAGCCTTGGTTGTTATAAAGTAGCAAAATCATAATAAGGTCTTCTAGAATTTGTTCTCATTTTTGTGCTCGCCTTCACTAATTTTTGAACCAGTGAAATGTATGGAAGTATCAAACAATATCAATAAAAAAATCAGTAGGTTATTATTTTCGTTTAATATGTCAAAGTGGCTGCTAGTTGCGCGTGTAGGAGAATGAGAGCTTAATTTAATCTAGTGAGTGCGGTATGATGTGATGAGTTAGTCTATATTAATGCATTGTGGAATCGGAATCTTCACTTGCAAAAATGAGTTATTTGCCAAAAAAAATCACATTGTTTATTACAACTTTTTTTTTTTGCAATAATTTAACTGTGATTAATCTTTAAATAATATTGTCATGGATTCAATTTTTCCCCTGAAATTTTTCTGCTTACCTTTTAAACATGAAAGATCTGAACTCAACTTGGTCTGAGATGCATATTTTCTTTCCTTTTTTTTTTTTTTACAAAATTTAAATTACATCAATTAAACAAAACTTCCCAATCCTTCTTATAAGGACTCTGGCTTATTTTATAATATAATAAATTTTATTAAGCATAATTTTAATATTTTACAAAAAATAACTAATTTTAGCCAACTTTATTAATTTACGTAAAGTTGTTATTGAGTGTTTATTTGAGTTGAGCTCCTTCAGTCTCGTAGTGACGCAGTCAATCATAACCAAGGTAGGCTTAAAGTTGATCAAGCTAACTATAACAAGGGAATGAGATGCGAAGGCTACTCAGTCTTTCCAGTAAATAAGTAAAAATGATTTCAGGTGAGAGATTAAAAAAATCTGTTAATTGATTAATTGACTAATTATATAGTCTTAGTCTTTTACTATCCCTGATATTTAATATAAGAGTTTGTTTAACTTTCAATTTAGTCATCAATATAAGACCCGAATTCACTTTATCTCTTATATTTATCTATTTTTTTTAAAGATAGGCTTTATAGTAATTGTATATGTTAAATGTGTCATCAAATGACACTTGATTAGTAAGTGTATTTTAAAAAAAATAATACTTATTTATTACAAACAACTAACATAACTAATTTTTTTAATTTATTCAAATTAGTCAACTAATTTTTATACTTTTTTCGGTCGGCTTCTATTTATATAAATAGGACCAAGGTGGTATTAAGCACTGAGCTAGCATTTTATAAGCTCCATGGGGACTTCTTATCCGATACATTTATTATTATTTTTGTTTAAATTGGGGCATGTATGCGGTGTCATTCAAGGACAAAAATTAATTCAATTAATTAATTAATTAATTATTCTGGCCCTGGAAACGGATTAAATTAAATTTTTAAATAATAACACCAACTGAAAGATGAGGTCCGCAAACTGCCGTTCGCCTCTGGCTCTGGTTTCCTTCGAGTCTTTCTCTTTTCTCTCACGATAATGCAACTTCTACATGCTCCATCCTCACCTCACCTTTCCTTGCGAAGCTCAAACGCACAGCTAAGAGGTGAGTTCTACACGAACTGCTTCAGATTCCTACCGTCCAATCTTTCTCTTGCTGCCTATATCATGGGATTCGGATTCTTCTTGCAGGATTGCTCACGGTGAAGTCTTCTTCATTATTTGCTATCAATGTGTCATTTCGGCCTAGAAGGGGCCACAATTTAACATGGACGTCTTATAAAAGGGCCATTTTGAGCTCTAGTGAAGCGAGAGCTGCTTCTCTTGAAGGTAATTTGCCTTTTAATTTTTGCTTGCCAGACAAAAGATAGTTTTACTAGTAGTCGAGGTGGTGACAACTATAGCCTCACTTGTTGATTATCAGCGAAGCTTATTAGAATAATGAATAAGGGCTTTTGTGAAATAATATACTGCTAAGGCTATTCAGTGTCTTCCTTTCAAAGGTGCACAAAAAAAAAAAAGGAGTGTTCGTATTAGTTTCCTACGAGCTTGTACATATTTATGTCGCAGCTTGATCAAATCTTAGTTTTGTTAGTTGTTGCCAAATGTTCAGATTCGGCTTCAATTTGCAGGTTGCTCTTTTAAGAGTGAAGTGCCAGTGGGTTACCATTGATGAGAGAATTAAAAAGTCTGTTCCCATACGTTATAAAAATCTAAATAATTGATTCTGCCTTCAACGGTAATTGGTAATTCACTTTACATTTTCTAGAGTACACCCTGTTTGTTAAGAGAATTTTTATTATTTTAGAAAAGTTGCTAGAGGGAAAGATTCGGATACTTTTGGAGTTTGCGGTGAATTGATGACATTTTGTACTGCGAATTGCGGGTTCTTCTTTTAATGCCTAGTTCAGATCCCATCTTTTTCATTCTAAAAACTTGGTCTAATATGCCCTATGGTGTGCTTGGGCCTCTTTGAAATGTATTACTTTCGATAGGGGACAGCAGCCAAAATTGCCTTATACTATCTGCGTCTTGTAATATTCCCAATTTTCAGCTCCCTGGCATTTGGGCTTGAAAGAATTTTTCAAACCATCACGATCATCATATGTGTTTATGGGACAATTTGACAAGTTGTTAATATCGCCCAAATGGGTATTAGCATCCAGCTAAAACCTTATGAGAGTTTAGGGTCTGGTCAGGCTTCAGAGTGAGTTTAATGGCCCGAATCTCTGCTATCATGAGAACTATGTGCTATTTCAGAGTCTTGTTTAAGCACAAAAACCTTCTTTTGCATGCTAATATGGTTTAAGACTAGTGATATTCTACATTACATGGACTGTTGAAATTGTTTAGGATGAAAATTATGTCAGTCTGATGAGACATTCATATGGAATACAGATTCGAAATGTTGTCTTCAGTCTAACAACTCATAGCCTGTTTGCTCGTCTGTTTAGTAGCCACTAAACGTACATTTATAAGAAGCAACAAATTATTGCTTCTCACAAACAGAGTTTTGGACAGGCTCTCAAGGTTTTGTTTAAGGATGGTGATTGCATCTTCGTGTAGTGGACAATGTTGAAGGTTTCCCCCTGCAGAAAAGCTTGTTTTGAAAAAGAAACATGCCTTTACTGGTTGTTTTATCCACAAAGTAACTGATACTCATAATTTATCATTTGAGAAAGTCGTAGTTTTTCCTTGAGTCTGTGGTGGTTGATATTCTAGCCACTTCAAGTTCATATAGTTCTTTGTAAAATATGCAGCTGGAGCTTCTGAAGCATCAACTGGCACAGCTGAGGATGACGTGTTGAAAGCCCTGTCTCAGATCATTGATCCAGACTTTGGAACAGATATTGTTACATGTGGATTTGTGAAAGATCTTCAGATTGAGGAAACTCTAGGAGAGGTCTTAAAAGCATGGACCTGAAATTTTCTGCAATACGCATGTAAATAACACTGTTCTTACCATTTTTTTCTTACTTTGAATCTCAGGTGTCCTTTCGGCTAGAGCTCACTACACCAGCATGTCCAATCAAGGACATGGTAAATGACAAAATTACCATTTTTTGAGCAACAACTAATGTAGGTTAGAGTGGTAGACTTAGTTGGATTCATTTCATAGGAGTGACAATAAAATAAAATATTCCATGCATTTTTAATATATCATAGATTAGTATTTATTTCTATTTCTTACTAGTTATCACATAACACTGCTAGCATATTCACCAATGTATTTTGTGAGAGCTCAGCAGTTTGTCCAAATCCTATTTCCCCTTCTTTAAGCATGATGTTTGAGGTCTGATGTGATGAAGAGACTGTAAATGAATATACATGAATGGCAGTTTGAGCAGAAGGCAAATGAGGTGGTGGCAATGCTTCCCTGGGTAAAAAATGTGAAAGTCACAATGTCAGCACAACCAGCCAAACCTATATTTGCAGGGCAACTTCCTGCAGGTCTACAGACAATTTCAAATACTGTCGCTGTCTCCAGTTGCAAGGTTGACCTTCAGGGGGTTTTCTTTCATCATTTTCAGATCTGGTTATGTTAAGCTATTTTTCAAGATCTTGTGTATTTTTTTCTCTTGTAAAGCTAGGAAATATTGCTTTCAGAATTTTTTATTCCTCAAATGGATACAAACAAAGATATTCTGTGTTATCAGAGAAAAATACCCATTCGCTTTATAATTTTCTAATAAATGCGATGGTTTTGATACCAAAATACCAACTATTCTGTTTCAACTAGAATTTTAAATTTTGAAGACTTCTTGTTTGAAATGTGAGTCAATTTGTTTTCCCAAATTCAATTTCCCATCCTGAATTATATGTATCAAAACTTGCAGGGGGGTGTGGGAAAATCAACTGTTGCTGTGAATCTTGCATACACTCTGGCTGGTATGGGGGCTAGAGTTGGTATATTTGATGCTGACGTTTATGGTCCAAGTTTACCAACAATGGTCTCTCCTGAAAATCGACTGTTGGAAATGGTAATATAAGAAAAACAATCAATTGATCTTTTACTTTCAGTCGAGTGAAGTGCTGCAAACTAATTGATCTGGTTGTAACTGTAGAACCCAGAGAAGAGGACCATAATTCCCACTGAATACATGGGAGTCAAGTTGGTCTCTTTTGGCTTTGCTGGACAAGGACGTGCAATAATGCGAGGTCCAATGGTTTCTGGAGTTATTAACCAACTTTTGACTACTACTGAGTGGTATGCTGCTCTGAGAATATAATTTATTTAGGATTGAAAAGGCCAAAAATAGTGTGCTATTAGAGTTAAATGGTCCTTGCCATTGTATAAAATTTTGTGTTGACTTATAAAAGACATGTCTATAAATTTCAAGCTGACTTTTTGACCCACTCCCGAATTTGGATTGAAGATTAAATGGTCTCTGCTTGATATATAACCTTTAATTCTGATCCACTTCTGAAATTAGTTCAGAATTTAATTGGTTCTGCTTGATATGTAATCTTGACTTGTTCAATGCAGGGGCGAGCTAGATTACCTTGTTATTGACATGCCCCCTGGAACTGGAGATATTCAACTGACCTTATGCCAGGTCCTGCTTTTGCCCTTCTTCCCTGGTTTTATGGACTAGAATCATACTCATTTTTCTTACTCATTGTTCATTTATTTTATTGTTGTGAAATACATTCTGGCTGCCCATGAATCCTATATACCCAAAGTTGTTCTCTAATACTTTATTCTCAAAAATTTGACATGGGTCCTTTATTTCTTCAGGTAGTTCCATTAACTGCTGCTGTAATTGTCACTACTCCTCAAAAGCTAGCATTCATTGATGTTGCAAAAGGAGTTCGCATGTTTTCAAAACTTAAGGTGGCTATTGTGCAATAGAACGACCTTAACATTCTAGTATATTATCGTTTTTTTTTTTAGCTCATAGGCTTCTAACTGTTGTATTTTTTTTTTTAATCCTTCCTCTTTTTGCCATTTTTCCAAAAAAAGGGCATATCAATGTACTTTCTAATCATATCATTAGAATAATTTATATTTGATACGCTGTCCACTGTTGATATTGACATATATTTCTTGTTTGTTTATGCATAAGGTGCCGTGCGTTGCTGTTGTTGAGAACATGTCTCATTTTGATGCTGATGGAAAACGATATTACCCATTCGGTAGAGGTTCAGGTTCTCAGGCATGAATATTCTGTAATTCTTTTGTTCTCTTCATTAAACTTAATGGGGAAAAACATACCTATTTTTGCTAGTTAATGCAAGACAAATTTTAGTGTATTAATTGTGACACTTTTCACTGGTTTGATCATGCTTGCAGGTCGTCCAGCAGTTTGGAATACCTCATCTATTTGATCTTCCCATTAGGCCAACTGTATGTCTTATGCCCGGATTTTGGTTTTCAAATTACTGTGCTCCGGTCAAACTTTTTATTTGTGTTAATTAACCCATCATGTTACCTCAGTCCAATTAATACCTGTTTTTTTTTTTTTTTTGGGGGGGGGGGGTGTGTGTGTAACGAAAATAATCGTATTATACTTGTTGAGTAGTATATTTTTGGTAGAATCAGGGCTGGATTTTTGACAGTTGTCTGAAACTGGTACACTGCAAAAAGCATATGCAATTGTGGTTGAAGACTCTTGAATTCTTAAAGTTGCATTGTTTTACATTAAAATTCAATTGCATAGTCAATTTTACAAACTGTTTACGCCATTCTTTAAGGTCATTACATAATGCAAAATGCAAAACGAAAATGAGACAGGAGTTAAGTGTATTTCGAGTATTTACAGACCTAATTATCACAGCTATCTACTTCTGGAGATAGTGGGATGCCTGAAGTGGCTGCTGATCCTCTTGGTGAGGTTGCTAAAACTTTCCAGAATCTAGGAGTCTGTGTTGTGCAACAGTGTGCCAAGATTCGCCAACAAGGTAATGCTGTGTGTGGTTTTTAATGTTTTGGAAGATTCCAGTAAATCAGTACCAGCTAGTTCTTCCTGTATGCACGTAACTGTGATATCTTGTTTGGTGATTAACTGCAAAACTGTTTCGCTTTTTATTTCTTTACATGAAAATTCTGAAAACCTGACTGCGTAAATTAGATTTTTTAAACCTTTTCTTAAGTCCATGAATTTCTAGTTTGCTGAGAAGTACTCCGGGCTTATCATGAATTATGACTACCGTAAGAACATCCTAAACATGTAATTCCTTATTGTGTCATATGGGTGCGAAATTGTAGTTTCTTTAACTTATTCGATTTAACTTTTCTTTTATTGAAAAACATTTTGCTTTCAATTCAGTTTCAACTGCTGTCTCCTATGATAAATCAATTAAGGCAATTAAAGTGAAGGTACCAGATTCAGATGAAGAATTTTTTTTACATCCAGCAACAGTCAGACGGAATGATCGCTCTGCTCAGAGTGTGGTAAGCTGATATTTAAAAGCAAAGTTACAATTTTTTTTTTTTTAAATCCAAAATAAAATGTCATTTAATTTAAGCTGTACATAGCATTTTGGTTGCTGCACTTTTACTTGTTACCACCAACAGCAACGCAAGCTTTATGGTATCCCTCCAAAGGCATGCATCTTAGTATAGGTGATAATTGGAGTAATCCTTTTCGAGTAACGGTGGAATTAAATGTCACCTGTTATAAAACAGTTTTAGGGATGAAGTAATTTGTACC
Organism: Neltuma alba; assembly: GCF_004799145.2. Classification (NCBI taxonomy): domain Eukaryota; kingdom Viridiplantae; phylum Streptophyta; class Magnoliopsida; order Fabales; family Fabaceae; genus Neltuma; species Neltuma alba. The sequence continues at coordinate 64,244 of NW_021635193.1, forward strand.
TTTTCATGTCTGCTTCATCAGAAAGATAGAAAGACTTAAAATAAGCTGTACCTTGACTGGTCATCCGTGTTTGGCACAAATCCGTGCATTCTTCACGATCTTTCACATCCTATGGTTTTGTGTTTTCTGGATGAACCACATGTTATGGCCTCTATCTCATCAGCGGGTAATCTTAATTGAACAGGATGAATGGACAGGGGAGCAGAAATTGCAGTATGCTGATGTTCCTGAAGATATTGAACCAGAAGAAATCCGGCCCATGGGAAATTATGCTGTTTCAATAACTTGGCCTGATGGATTTAACCAGGTGAATGATACGGCATGTTAGATGCTATTATTTTCACTATAGGAAACTGAAGTCCTAGAAATAAATTAGCTGTCAAGCAACTTGTACTGTTTCCGTATCATCTTGACAATTAAGCTAGATGCAAATATCTCCCCATATATACATTGAATATGTCTTTTTGAACAAGGTCGTTCTCTATGACTTTTTTTGGTGGACAACTTTTCACTTACACACTGACACACACATATCTGTGCCTTATTGTCCCGCTTCATGCAAGCAATGAAAAACACCTGCAAATCACTGAGACATGAAAATAGTAGTGACCTTATTTGTCAAATGTATTTGATAAAACGCCCAACAATATCCGACGGTTTAAATTACATACAAATACTTCATATATTGTTGTGCCAGGGGTCCATGCTTTCTAGAAGCGTACCTAAAGAGCAATAGATGGGTACCTAAAATGCCAAGCTATCTTCCAGATTTTATATTCAGCATCTTTATGAATATGAGCTATAGTTTCACCTATTGGTTTCCTCATTTTGTCATTGATTTAGTTGCTTAGATTTATATAACTGTGCCCTGCCTTCTAAACATCATTTATTACTTCTGCTGTACATGCAGATTGCTCCGTATGATCAACTGCAGACAATAGAACGGCTAGTTGACGTTCCTCAGCTGATGGGTCAGTTGTGATGTTTTGGCTATTGAAATCACGAGCTGGAATCTTTCCTGTGTGATAGCTCCAAGAAGCCTTCAACTTAGTCTCCCTCCTTCTCGATATATTTATTGCCATCAGTAGGGTTTGATTTGATAGGATTATTCTATGATTTCTACGTTGCTTAGAATAATATTCGTGCTCTTCAATTTTTTGTGCTTTACTGTTTGTTCCCCCGAGTAGAGCATACACGCTTCTCTTCCATGTATCTTTCAATACCATGTACAACTTGAGGGCTAGAATACACATGATTACCATTAGTTAGCTCATATATGTAATGGTTCATCTCTCGGGGGGGAAAAAAAAATCATAGAAGCTTCAAATGGCCACTGGAGGGGGATTTTCATAGAACCTGACATGGGTGATGGGCCGCTTATTTATGTTTTATAAACAGTAATGATGTCTTAATTTTACTAGTACGTCAATTGGTTTCCTTTTAAATTTTGAGAAAAGTTGGTTATTTGGTAGTTAAACTTATATTGTGTACTTTTCTCCAATTAAATTAGAAAAAGTGAATTTTAAATTAAAAAAGTTAAAAGTATTAATAACTATGGCTGGTTACAGATTTATCATCAAAAGAAAAATTCATGTCCTAATTTAATTGGAAAATATTATTTTTTAATATATGAGTGACAGTAGTTAAATGTTTGCCCCTTTGATTATATAAAATCAATTATTGCGTGATAATATTCACAAAAAGTAAGTTTCCTCCATGATCCTTTTCCGTGGATGATCAAGATGTTAATTTGAGCAGGCTTCTAAGAGGAAAAGATAATTGAGTTCCTCCAATAGCTTTCCTAATCAGTAAGCATCACTTGTTGCCTGGTATGAATTGTGATAGTTTCAATTTTATTTTTTGTTGTTGGATAAGGCAAATTTTATCAGTACATACATATTTTATTTTTCTGAAATTGACAATTATTGTTCCCATAAAAGGGCATTTGTTTCAGCAAACTACACTATTTCTTTTATGCCGATATATGTTTGAAATTTCTTATTACTGTCAATAAAGTTGATTTTGTCACAGTGCCATACGACGTGCATTTAATAAAATTAAAATCAAAATTTAAATAATATTACAAATAAATTACAATCCTAACTACATTTTGTACTGTAACAGAAATAAAATCACAATTTTATATTATGTAAACATTCTCAATAAAAAGTAAATTGAATGAATTTTTTTTATTTATATCTTCAAATATTGAGGAAGTCAACTTAAATTGTTGAAACAATAGGAACTTTCGCTATAATTTAGTTAAATCTCAGATAACATAATTTATTCTTGTTAATAAAATATGACAACAAATTACTAAATCACGTAGAAAATGATTTTTTTATATTAATCTGTAGATAAAATGAATATTTGTAGTAAAGTCCATCTATATAATTTGCATTTTAGTACTAGCGTTATATTATTACCAGCATCAACCTGAAGATTACACAAAATTGTACGAAGATGAAAACGATGGAGGCAAAACGGTTAGAAAATTGAAAACATCGAGCTCCCTTTCAGTTATCACCCCGCCCACACGGTCAACAGAAAAAGCATGCGAAGCTTATTGCTAGTAGGTGGAGGGGGAGTTCCTCGTTTTCCGAGTTCACTCAGCTTCTCTTTCTACAAATCTAACAAACTTTTGCTGTCTGCCCGAGCCACTGCGACGATGGCCACTGTTGAGGAGTTCGTGAAGGGCAATGTTCATCCCAACGGGGTCGCCGTCATCACCCTTAATCGCCCCAAAGCTCTCAACGCCATGAACCTAGGTTTTCTTTCGCATTTATTCGCATTTATCATTCTGTGCTTTCGTTATGCAGAAGCTTTTTATACTAGTTTCTTGAGTTTTTTGCTTGATGTGTTTAGTAACGAAATGTATTCGAGGTGTGCTTCTGGTAGTTTTAGTTCCATTACAATACAGAGTCATGGGGAGCTCGCAAGACCTAGATTAGTTATGTAAGCACCCGGAAATTGGGGTTGTGATGATTGGGGATTTTGAATGCAGATTCGTTGACTGTTTAGTTGCAGGGTAAAACAATGGTCTACGAATTCTTTCTTTCTCGTTCTACTAAAGTTGACTTTTTCTTTTCACCAAAAAAAAAAAGTTGACTTTTTCTTAGTGAGTAAGCTGTTCCTCTTGGAAATATGTGGCGCAGATATGGACATAAGGTATAAAAGTTATCTGGACGCGTGGGAATCGGATCCAAATGTCAAATGTGTTTTAATTGATAGTAGCTCATCTCGTGCCTTTTCTGCAGGTATGATTCGGTTATCAAGAATCACATAATTCCCTTCTCTTTCTTGGCCATTTTTCAATATCAACATGTTTCTAGCATAGACATTTCATACACAGCTCTTTTTGGAGGGAATCTCCTTTAGACTTAGGATTATTTGGTTTCAAGTGTTGGGTAATATTTGAGGGCTAACATTGATGGTGAATGCAGGAGTGGATATTAAAAGGGTTGTTGTTGATATTCAAAATGACAAAAGAACGCCTTTAGTCAAGAAGTTTTCTTTTAATACTTGTTTCTCCTCCATTCTGCACATATTTGAATTATTTTGTTTCTTGGTTGTGCGTTTCTGTCAAGAATAAACAACTTCTTCTGATGCTAGATTAGTTCATTGCCATGAGTTCTTTCACATAATTATCTATTGCTAGTTAATAACTGCGATCTTAGTTTATCTGCAGGTGGTGATGTGAAGCAGATAACAATAAAAAACCAGCTATCAGATATGATTGAGGTCCAACTGTGTTCTTGTAGTTATGTCTTTAGATTCATATAGCCTTTATTATTTATTAAAGACTTGCCATACGAATACCTATCATTTATTGGTTGGGGACCAGTCATGTTCTTCATAACAAATAAAGTCTCACGTTTTACTCATGAAAGTTAGCTTTAGTTGTTTTGTTTAACGTACCATAAGTATGACAGTTGATGTTTTGGGCATCAAGTTTAAAAGATTAAGCGTAAAATACGCATATTTGGCATCTTTTCTGAGTATTGGTTTGTACATCTGAACTAGATTGGTTGTTAGCTATGTCATATGGTTTATTGGGAAAGAATGGAAAGAATGGCAGGTGCAATTGAGATGGTTTTAGACGAGTTTATTTGTATTGATTGAATTACATTTTATTCCTTATCAGTGCTGTCGCCTGATGTCAAATCTGTTATCCAGCCTCTTGTATTTTTGCATCATTTGTTGATGTATTATGACAAATAATGGCCCTATTATGCTGCATTTCAGATTTTCTCTGCTGAGTATTCTTTGATATGCAAAATTTCTCAGTACAAGAAGCCATATATAAGTCTCATGGATGGAATAACAATGGGTTTTGGAATTGGACTATCTGGTCATGGCCGCTATCGTGTTGTAACTGAGGTTTGCACTTTATGATTGTGGCTTGTTTAATTGTAAGTATATCCTAAACTTTTAACATTGCAGATCTTGCTTTTGAGTTTCCCCCCTAATGTGACATTTTTCAGAGGACTGTTCTTGCAATGCCAGAAAATGGAATTGGTTTGTTCCCAGACGTAGGCTTTTCATATATAGCAGCACAAAGTCCAGGAGGAGGATCTGTTGGTATGTTTTTAACTTTATACTACCCTCGGTTCTAAATACAAGATCCACTTTGTACTAATATTTTATATTTAGGACTGGAGGTAGTAGTATTTTAGAATACTGAATTCCTCTTTTTCTTTCTTTCAATAGATGAACTTATAAGGATCAGAGGGGTGGTCAGAATATCATCTTCTGTTTATCTTTTTGCACACTACTCCCCCCTCATCACTTGTCCTCAAAATACTGGGCATGGTCTTTACTTAGAGTTTCATTTCTACTTCTGATCAGTCTTGTCAAATATGCTTCACTGGCTGTTTCACTTCTTCCAATGGTTTCTAATACACGGGTCAATATGAAAATTTTATGCATTTCAGGTTCTTATCTTGGATTGACGGGAAAAAGGATTTCTACTCCTTCAGACGCAATATATGTTGGCCTGGGAACCCATTATGTACCATCTGAAAAATTAGGTCCACTGAAGGAGGCCCTTTTGGCAACAACCTTGTACGTCTCAGTCACATCCACATGAATGCATACACATGCACACTTGGGCACGCGCATGAATACACTTGATATATATAACCATTCTTTGTTGTTTGAAAATGACTAGGAGTCACACACAGAGAGCACATATGTGGCCTATGATTTGGTACACCATTGTAAGCTAGAAAGATCAAAACATACACACTGACACACACAAAGGTGCATGCACACACAGCCTATCATTTGGTAACGATTAGTATGCTAGAAAAGTAACTGCAAATATACAGCCATATCTTATTGTTTGAAAATGATCAGAAATCTGTGTCTCAATGGACGACTTTCCTATAAAATTATTACCCCCTACCTTTTGCTTAGATTATATACATGTAATACAAACGATGTTTAAATTAGTCAGCTACATTGTGGAATATTGATTAGTCAAATTCATAATGCAAATTACCAATCTTTAAGGATAATTGTCTTGCCAAATCCGGTGATCATGCAGTTCACATGATCCGCATCAGGACATCAAAGTTCTTCTGGCAAAATATGAGTCCACTCCTGAGAACGAGGCGCAGTTGAAATCACTTTTACCTCAGATTCTTTCATCTTTTGGAGTAAATAAATCGGTTGTAGAGACAATTGAAGAGCTAAAAAAGCACCAATCTAGTACTGATCCTACCGGTATGCTTATTGACCTCCTTGCTGATGTTCAGAGTTGTGGGTTGCCTGATTAATTGTTCGTTATATTTATTTGCATTTTACCTTAGTTGTGAAGTGGGCTAATGAAGCCCTCGAAGATCTTGGAAAAGGGGCTCCTTTTTCACTTTGCTTGACACAAAACTACTTCTCTAGAGTTGCCTCTGCTCAGGGAAAAAATGACAACGAATTATCCACGGTAAGTCTGTAGTTTTCTGAATCCATTAGATTTTGATAGTTTTTGTTGATTCCATTCAAACTTATTAATTTACAATGTGTGCTACGCCTGCGCTTGGACAAATTCAGCTGTGTGGTGTAATGAAAACTGAATATCGCATTGCCTTAAGGTCTTCCCTCCGACATGACTTTGCAGAAGGTGTCAGAGCTTTACTGGTGGACAAGGATCAGGTTCTCTTTTCTTACACCTTCGTATTCTAAAATTTGATATAGAAACAATGTCATTATATCGCGAAACGGAAAATATAGGTGCAGTGTATATTTTGAAATAGAATTGTTGGTGCTACAGACACGAGCCAGCAAAGCAAAATTTATGCTTCGTGCCTAGTTTGCTTGTTCGGAAGCTTGGTAATGGTACAAGGTTGAAGGATGTACTTATGCTACCTAATAACTACACCTGGCTTCTTATACAATTAGTTCCTTATTAGGATTAGTACGATTAGTCCTCATCACTCTGATATTTCATATTTCCTCTTTAACCCGGAAAATGATTTATCCTTAAATATTCGGTATATATTGTTCTCTGTTTACAGTGGTGTTCAATGATTATTTTCCTGCAGAACCCTAGGTGGAAACCGTCAAGCTTGGAAGAAGTTGATCAGCGTGATGTGGAATCCGTCTTTGAACCACTAGGACCAGAGACTGGGGAGCTCAATGTGGCTTAGAAGGAAACTTTACTCATCAAACACGAGATTTTAGATAAAGGAAAAATAAAAAAATAAAAAACCGCCGAAATTAGAGAATTTCATACAAGGACTTGGTCTCAAAATTACTAATGAGTTCTTATTTGCAATTTTTTTTATTCCGGCGGTTTTTTTTTTTGTTGCAATTTTCCCTTAGATAAATACAGCAAATAAGCGATCGGGCTTTTCTCCTCTACTTAACTGCTTCTCTTCTACCCAAAACTGAGTACCATTTTGAGTGTAAAAACTGATGATTAAAAATTACTCATATTACCTTTAAGCTCCGTTCCTCTGAAGTGGATTTGGAAGGAATGAGTGAGGAAATATTTTACTCCCCACCTCTCACTTGGTTAAAGAAAAATAGAGGGGAGTCCCCTCTCCTCCTATCCCTCCCCTTTAAAATGAGGGGATTTAGATAGAAACGCTATGTTAGTCTATTACGCCTTTGTTGTCCCATCTCCTTTCATTAAACCAACCACTGTTAGTCTACTACGCATGGACTTTATGTTCAATGGATGTGCGCATGCACACATAACTATTTTAATCGCTCACAACGATGGGTCAGCATCGAACCTCTGAGAATCTGAACCAAAATAAGTACTAGAGCAGAGTAGAGTGTAGTGTACACACACACACACACAGCACAGAATTGCTTGACAAAGCAGTACAACATGTGGGATAAATAGAATTGCTTCATTGTTATGAACAATCTCCAATTCTTAGGCTTCGTAGCAGATCAAGATATCCAAGACGTTCAGGACGGATGTACCTACAAAAACAAACCTTAGTTTTATACATCCGTGGAAAAACAACACAAGTACAAATGCAACTTATGATTTTCTTTTCTTCTCTTCTCTTTTTTAATTGGGAAAGCAAGGAAAGCATAATGCCTCTACTTAACAGACCATAACATCTAATTGGGGAATCACAGAAACAAACCCTTAGTCCTTAATATAATAGGTAAATAACTAATTTAAGAATATTAAGTAAATTAGTTAAACTAGTTAATTATAACAAATACATGTTGATTTTTTTAAACTATCCTCTTTAATCATATGTTGAAATTACCTCTCAGTGGGAATATTATATAATCAATAAAAATATTTTGAAGAAAAAATTATCAATTTGGGAGACAAAATAAATTAAAGTATTATATTTAGAATCAAATTTAACTTTTAACTAATTCTTGTATTAAGAATTGGAGGTAATATTTCATAATGGGCGAATCAAAATATTTCTTAATACCACTCTAAATAAATAACTTAAAATCACCACTTCATATACATTTTAAAGATTTTGTAGTTTGGATCCTCTGCAATAATGCGGTAGCGAGACAGAGAGTTGGGTCTGACTTAATTCTGCCCGGACTCAGATTTTTGTGGGATGTGCCTTTGATCTTCCTTTTTTATCTGATGATAGGTATGAAAAAAAAACTGTGTAGAGAAAGTAAAGCGGAAGAAATACCCATGTCGAAACAAGAAGTCAATGATCACGAGGGAGCAATTTGGCTTGAAAAACTGTGTCTTGCGTATGACTTCTGCAACTTGCGTAATAGGAATCAGCTTAAAGCTCTCCACTTCTCCGTCTGATATGATATAAAGTCAGTTATAATGAATATTTACTAGAGAAGATGAAGCCACCTATTGTGTATAATAACACAGTCAGAGAAGTTGGTCCCCAAAAAAAAAAAAACACGGTCAGAAATGCATCATTGGAACACAGCTATATAAATTAAATACCTTCATTTGTTGGTTCGAAACTTTCAGGAAGTTTCAAATCGTAACAGAACAGAACATCTCTCTTATATCTGCATCCATCTATGTCCACATACGAAACAGCTCCAACTGGTATGGCTCTGTGAGAAAAGGAATCTACAGCATTAGACAACGAGAACGCCTTTTTTTTGCCCTTTAATTCTTGGTATCATGGCCGTTATGACATACAAAAGATAAGAACAGACCTGATCAATATCCTAAACAGAACAGGAAGAACAAAAAGGATGAAGAAAACTCACTTCAAAAGAAAATCAGGTCAGAGGTAGGGTAATACGGCTGTTATAAAACTTACCCGTTAGAGATGGATCTGGGAATTCCTGCTTCCTCTTCACATTCCTTTGCAAGATTCTCTTGACAATCAATCCCATGCGGCTGTGATTCCATATCAATAGTTAATCAGAACCCTAAAGATTCATGAAGTAAAAGAGACTTCAGGAAACACTTGACAAAGAATTGATGGGATGAGTAGACAAACGGACTATTTAAAAAGCACCAATACCCTTGAATATTAACAGTCATTTGCTATTCTCAGGTTTTCTTTCTTTTCGTTTTTTTCCTTGTTTTCATTTGACTTTTGATTCACCTACTTAGCAAGTAATACACACCAGTCCTCCAGCAACTAGATGATCTAGCATCCCAGGATAAGTGGGTTTTACTTGACTTCTCTTGCCTATCCACAGATGTTTCTGCCCATTCTTCTCAACATAGCCACTCATATGGACTCCATAAGCCTAACCTTTGAAAAGAAAAGGAAAATATTAAAGTGGAAAAGGTATTAAAATAGGAACAAATATGGCTATGGAAACCGACGATAAGTATAATTAAAGAAAATCTAATTCAGGATCCAAATGAGGTAATCCTGTATCAGAGCCTTTTGCACTAACCTTTATTCCAAAATAAGGAGCTGCAGCACGTTCTAAAGAAAAGAAAGTGGGCGCACCAAATGATGATGTTACAGGGAATAACTGACAAAAGATGGATAAGAAGAACAAGTATGCTTCATAGAAAATATAAAATAAGGATGACAAAACATGGACACCTTTACATATCATAACCAGTACCTCATTCCGTATACCTGGAACCCATTCTTCTCCCAAACACTTGACGACATTTCCAACCGCAATGGTCCTCTGCTCAGGCTTCTTCAGTATTGGATGTAATGAAACATAGTCATCAAAGGGGGAACCGTATAATTTATCTCTAGGGAAAATGAACACATCCTTGAAGGTCCTCAATCGATCGGCAAATCTAAAAAAAATTCATACATGACAAATCCGCCACCATTATTGACTTCGGTGAATAATAGCGTCACAGCGACATGATTTAGCTAGGACCAAACACCATAACCAAAGCAAACGACAACCACGAAATAACTAGTCATGAGAAGAACTGAGCATCTAACACAGATTGAGTTAGAAAAATTTTACCCATTGTGAATGAATCCAACAATTTGGTCCTCAATGACAAAAGGAAGGAACTCACATTGCTTTTCCTGCAAGCCGACTCAATATTTATAACAAACACCATGAGTTCCATTCGCCGAGAAACCAATAAATGTACAATTTGAATAGAAAGGCCACAAGGATCAAGCCATTAATAAGAATATACAGAACTAAAGGCCCAATTTAAAAAGGCAGGGGAAAATAACAGAATAGAGAATTCCTGAGAACTTACAGAACCACGATTGCATAATTTAACTTTCTCGAAGTAGCCTTGGAGATAAGAAGAGGAATCTTCTGCGCTAGAATCAGACTGAGGTGTAGAAAGGACATCTTCCCATGAGAAATTGCCAGTGATTGACCTGGAAGAAAAAGCGACGTCGACAGAACTTCGTGTGGATGCCACGACGCGCGAAGGGATTAGAGGCGCCACTTTCATGGGAAGAAAATAAGAGGTTCTATAGGGGACGGAAGAAAACGAAGAACAGGCTCCACAAGGGCGACTGGCAGCGAAATTGAACAAGCCAGCCATTCCCATCAGCTTGTGCACTTCGCTTCAGTAGTGTTGTAATTGATCGACCTGAACAGGCAGAGTCAAAGCTTTGAACTGGTTTTACGCGGTTTTTTTTTTTTTTTCCGGGCTTTCAAGATTCAAGTTTTCTATTAACCCAAGGGAACCTCGTTTTCTGTATTTAACACTTCACCTCAGTCTGGCATTTCTTTAAATATAGTCAGGAATTCAATTCATATGGAGAGGATTATATGATCAGTACTAAAACCCTCTAGAAGTTCACCTCATTTTTTTTGTTTAATTTACTTTCAAGTAATTTTACGTACACCTAAGTAGTTTCATTATTGCAAAAATGAAAATAACATATGGGTGCACCTTAAATTTCGCTATCTAATTAGATGCGTGTTCATTGTCTAATTAGATTTTTTTTTTTAATTTATCCTTAGATATTTAGAATGTTAAAATCTATTATATATAGTTTCGTTATTTCGAAGAATTAAAAAAATTAAGAAACCAGAACCTTGAAATATATAGTTTCGTTGATAAATATATTTTATAGAAAAATATATTTTTTATCCATCTTTGTAGAATAACTAGGTCTAGCCTACAAGGCTTGTCTGGCATATAAGAACACGATCAACAATTTAGTTATTACTGTTACATATCAAAAAGATCAAAGAGCCGACAAATGTTTGATACCAGTACCTTGAAAATAAAAAATAGGTGCCAATATAACTGTAATTAAGATCCATAATCAACAGGCATCTAATTGTAAAAACCAGGTTAAAATTATTGGCTAAGACGATCAAACCACCCGCACAAAAGAAGGCATCACTACCAAAGTGAATTACTACCTCTCTTCTTAATATAAGAGTTAGTTAAAATTAAATTTAATCTTAAATATAAACTTTTATGAGAAAATTACAAATAAAAACTTCCGAATATGTAAAATTGTGATTTGAGACCCTGAATTTGAAAAATAGCAAATAAGCACTCAGTCTCACTTTTGCAAATATGAAATGTGGATAAAATGTCTGAAATACCCCTCAATCAAATTGTGATTTGATCTATTGAAATTGTCATTCACTAAAGTAAACTTGTCATTTGACTGAGAGGTATTTCAGACATTTCACCAATATTTCGTATTTATAAAAGTGGAATCAAGTCCTTATTTGTTATTTTCAAAATTCAGGGTCTTAAATTGCAATTTTACATATTTAGGAGTTTTTATTTGCAACTTTCCCAAATTTTATCACCCAAATTTGTAATTTATTCTCCAAAATATCCCTATTGATTACACATGTCAAAAGATTTTCATCCAAAAGTAACCATGATTAAAAAAGATACTTTAGAAAAATTAATTCATCTTTGTTCTAAATAACTAATTTAACTAATTTTCTTAATATACTCAAATTAATTAAGTAGCTTTCATATTAAAGACAGGATATAGTAATATGTAAATACAGCTACAATCTAGTTTCTCGTGCCTTTTTTCACTTACATGGCAATGCACAGATTTTTAGTATTTACGATGTAAAATGCAGTTTCTTCAAGGCCTACTTTGCTTCCAAAGGGACAAGGAAAAAATGAACACATGTACAAGGCAGCTCTGTGATTTCAGCAGGTCCATAGCTCCAGTAGATCCGCAAGACAATGCTTTTCAACTGAATGTTGTGGGCATGCCAAAGACGCTTCTGCGAGAAATGAAAATGTACAGGTTTTCGCATATTCCATGTTCCACTCATTAGTCAGCAACTACTATTCTGTCTTCTTCTCTTTCTTTGAATTGGACTTCACACGCAGCAATCGTGACATAACATATGACAAGAGTTCTTCATGGTGGGAGAAGGTAAAGTCCAGATGAGCATATTCGAACTCATTATATGAAACATCCACACCAGAATCATGCATGAATAGATAGTGCCTTTTAACCATGGAAGGTCTTATCACTCTGTCTTTCTGTCCAGCAACCAGATCAACAGGAATATCAATAAGCTGATAGAATTCACCCAAATCCAAAGGTTCTGGCGAACCATACGCCTCCATATTAGCAGATGCGTTCCCATGATCGAACATTCTAAATCTTCCCGCGTGCTTCATCTGTGCAAGATGGAGAGCAACACGGAAAGATACTCCTGGCATATCATTCATATTGTAGTGAGGTAATCCTAAAACCCCAACCCAGTTTGAGCTGTCTCCACCAACAACATAACTCATCAAAGTTTGAACCAATCCTCCAACTGCAGGAAGGTTATGCAGATCTCGAGCTAACTTGTTTAGAAGCATGCGGAAAAATCTGGTTGGTATATAGAAAGCAGGTAGAACATGAGACAAAATTGGAGCAACCAGGAACAATAGTTGCTCCAACACACAAAAAACTAGGTTGGAATCATCGTGAAATCCGGCAGGTGATAACAAAACCAGTCTTGAAAGTCTATGAGGCTTCTCTTTAATCCTACGTGTAATAATATACATTATACTAGCAGCTCCTCCTAAACTATGGCAGATTGCACAAAGCTTGTAAGGCTGATTACCATTAGATTCTTCCACAATATCAGGTTGACTAATACTCAATTCAGCAGTTTTTACTTGATGAATTTTTTCTATCATCGCAGGAATATCCTTAGTCCCATGTTCATTGATGGAGTACCGCCAGTATCTGCACTCCATCACCATCATGTCACAGCACAGACCAAAAATGGATTTAAAAATATGCATGAGATGTTAAATCAAATGATTACATTAAACATCAAAACAATAACAACCAAGTAATCTTTTTGAGCTTTGACTTACTGATATGAGGAGATGTTCTTGTTAACATGTTCCCGAGATACCAAACCACGAAAGTTCCCCAGAAATACATCATATCCTGAGAATAAAACAACTATCAATACCCATTCATAATCCTGAAGACATTATTATAAAAAATATGACAGACCTTGATCATATGCTGCAAAAGCGGGCGAGCCAACGACCCCATTAGATACCCAACTGGACCAAAAAATTTAACCGATCAGAATACAGAATACCACAAGTATCACAACCACCGAGAATAAAGTAATCTTTTTTTTTTTTTTGGGAAAGAAATTGAATTTAAAACTGAGGCATGCCGCTTAAGGAGGTGACCAAATAATTTGATTTTTAACTCCCAATAATAGAAGAAATTTACCACAGTAAGATATGTAAACAATACAATGGTGACCCCCCCCCCCGGGACAAAAGTAAAGCAGCAAAACCACGTCAATACAGTTGAGCTGATCAATCCCTCAGCATGTCTAGCAGGAAAATCACTATAATAGAAAGGGCTTAACATCAAAAACACTTGTGTAAACAACTCTGGTCTATAACAAGTAAAATAATTTCCCTCCAACGATATGATGATTATGTTGCAATCAAATGCATGAAACCACCACATAAATGTCACACCACCAGAAGACCTCGCCTCTTCAGTCTTCACTCTGATCATAACTTATAAAATACATCAATAGAAATTGCTCCAAATAGGACAAACACCGGATTCTCACCTACTTCGGAAGCTGGTGGATCCAGGGAGATGCTTTCCCCCCATGATTCTCACCTTCATATTTAAGTTCTAGGCCCCCACTCATCCATCTTTAGATCCGCCAGTGACTCCAGAAATAACAAACTACTTGGCAATTCACAAATGATTCTCACCCCTTACTTGTACTTAAATCCAAATGATTCTAAGTAGAGAAACTATCCTTATCATTCAGTTTCCACATTCCACAATAGTATGAGCTTCAACTGAACAACTGTACAAATCAAATGGAAGAAAGAAGCCCCATGGTCTCGACTAATGATCTCACAATCTCGAATTTCATCCCAAAAAAAAAAAAAAGATGAATAAAGAACTCTTGAGAAGTTGCCAGACACAGAATTAAAGAAAAAACTCAATCTCATAAAGATCCAAGTAACAGAAGCATATCATATAAGCAACAAGCAACATATACATATATGAGAGAAATTCTAATAACAAGCATGTATAACTAGAATGCATGTCATTCTGTTTGATCCCAGTTCTATTCATGCGTGATGCATCAACAATGAGGTAATAAATATCAAGCATTCCAATATTATTACTAAAGGACAGGTAAAAAACCCAATCTGGTAATCAAATCAAAACTAGGAAATAAAGACGCAACAAGATGACTCACCCCATTGATGAATCCAAAATCCCATGCTGAAGATAAACAGCTTGCCGTGCATCTCGTCTGTGACATCAGATTGCAGGTCATTAGATGTTAAACACTGCAATAAGTTATGGCAAAGGCTCCTCAATCTAAAATCCTAATGACCTCAACATTGATCTCTATTCCTAACACAAAAAACATTACAGAGGTTTAATAGGAGTCAATCAGTAGCACGCAAGATATCTCCTATCCCGTTCTGGTCAACCATAGATAGCCAAATGTCATTCATCGAAATTAACTTTGCAAGTTAAATAATCTCTATAACGAAGAGGATCGATAATTAAATTCAAGGTAGTCGAAGACAATAGTCACACTCAAAGCGCCAGACTTTAAAACGCCCTAGGGGACGAGAGGTGCTAAAAAGACGCTTGCCCAAATGAAGTGAGATAGTAAAAAAAATATTCATAACTATAAAATGAAATAAATATTAACTCGTAAAATATTTTAAATATAAAACTTTAATACGGTAATTTAAAATTCAAACTTTCCTATTTCTATTATAAAATTCTCATCTCATATTTATATTTTATAAATAAAATTTTTTATCCTATTTTCATAATGATTAACAACCTAAATTGTGGAGGTTACTTCCCAAGAAGGCTCTATTTCACCTGGGTATTCTTTCCAAAAGAAGAACATATCCATCAGAAGTTATTACACGAATGGCTTCATATGGGTACCTGTCATACGTAAAGGGAAAAACAGATGAAGCAAACATGCTAATTTTTTCAAAATGAAATAAAATAAAAGTAAATGATGTGGTGTATTAGTGCCTTTACCCAAGCTCCGTTATGACATCCTGACATGTCCGAGCATCTGTATTCAGAGACTGGTAAAAACTGGTATTCCTCACTGTGGGTTTTGGGTCATTCTTCACATGCGTAGACGTAGAAACAGAGGCATCCACAAGGGTAGCATGATCATCGTTAGCACGGCTTTCATGAGATGAAAACAACCCGAACAATGTCCTGAAAGATTCTGATGGGGAAAGAAGAAGATGCACTGCCTTGTGCACAACATCGAATACACCTTCTATAAATATTTCTATGGCTAAATGAAGATCCTGGATGGCCAAAATATTTAATAAGCAACCCAATTAAATGGTTTTGAAATCAAATTTAAAAAAGGTAAAATAAAATAAAAAATTAAAAAAAAAATCCAAGTTAATATATAGCAAGGCTGAACAACCTCTATGACTCCGCGTCTCCGATCAGTAGTACGATGAATAATGTAGTCCTTGAGGCTTTGCATGCTCTTATTTGAATATGAACGTGCAGGGCGCCGGTTTCCAGAGGTAGACAGGGCTTTTGACACCATAGAAAAAAAGAACCGGAAAAGCCGGAATGGAATCTGCGGCAAAATCTTGACAGGAAAGCAAACCCAAAATATGACACAGCGGATCCAAAACAGAACAAGCCGTCGCAAAAACTTGAGAGGAAAGAAAACCCAAAATAGGAAATACTGTATCCATGTCATACGCTGCTTATTGTGTTTCGTAAAATTAGCACGATTGACTCTGGAGCTTTGGTATGATGGAGATGCACTATATTCGTACTGATCACCATCTCCTTCTCCAGATGAGTGCTCCAAGTTTGAAGTATCAGAATCCACAGAAAGTTCATGAATGAATTGGTTGAAAGAGGACACGCCACTAAAAAAAATTAGAAACACAAGAGGAAAACGATGTCAATAACAGATTACAAGATCACAGGCATCACTTGTACAGTAGGCATGCATTAAAAACCATAACAAATTGCTTAATCTGCAAGTTCTCGAATAATTAAAGAAGAACAAAACAATTACGAAAATATAGTACTTACTAACAAAATCAAGCAAGCAAGCAAATAATGATAATTGACAATAGTTATGAAAATAAAAAGGAGAAAAAAAAAAAAAAAAAAATTACAGGGTCTTGTTAAAATTCTCAAATCAATCATGGTATAACTTTATAATATGAAAGGGGGCAATAATACTTGTAAGCTCCTATTGTAAATAGGAGGTGCCAGATCCATTTGAAAGTGCAATGAAAAGAATACACACGCGAGAAGTTCAAGTGAGTCAAGCAAGACAAATCTCGCCTTTGCCTCATGTCAGTCCAACAACAGTTGTTAAAGGGCACTAGATTAGGCATGGAGGTCCACAGGAAATATGTTGTGTACATCACAAATGGGCATCATATAAAACTAAAATTCTAAGAGTATTTTAAAATTTTCCCTAGAAAGCAGACCAGGGAGATTTTCACATTTATGGAATATTGAAAAGTACTTCATTAGCGTAAGAAACAAATAACTCAAAACAACTAATACTAATTAATTTCCCAATTTACTAATTCCTCAGCCTTTATTTATGTTCTAGTTTTCTTTGACTTTGTTCTGTGCTAATCATCTAATCTTCTTTCGATATTACCAATTCCCTAGTCATTTTATATTTCTTTCTCGTTCTTAGATATTATAATTATATCAAAAACTTAAAAGGCTAATCCTCCTTCCTTTTCTCTTCTCTCTTCTTTCCTGTTTCTTCTTCAACTTTGTGCCATAAGGAGAACTCTACACCTTGCCAAAGTAAAGAAGCCCATAGAAAGGTGCACAAGAATACAGAAGCCCAGATCCATTTTGCACCGTTAATATAGTAGAATATTAATAGATTGTGTATAGTATTGTATGGTGTCTAGATTCATTTTTTGTCTAGGTTAATCCTAATCAGATCCAACCCAACACATTATTCCGTTCTGTCTATCTCTAAGGCTTCACATGGCAAGGTGCATGCAGAGGTGGACCTTTGAACCTACAACCTGCATGTAACCCATGAAACTCGGAACATGAACGGTGATAGGAAAATGTAATACTGGAATTATCATTAAGAAAAGATAAAACGACTTCTCATAACTGAACTGGAGACTTTTAACAATACTCCCCAAGATAGCATATTACCCATTATCTTAAGGCTTAAGCTGATAGTGAAACCTATATCAGGCTCAAGCTCAGCATGATGACATCATGCAAATCTTTCATATAGAAAAATCTCACGAAGTAATTATAAATGTAACACCTATATCAGGCTTAGCATGATGACGTCATGCACCTATATTAGGCTCAGGCTCAGCATGATGACATCATGCAAATCTTTCATATAGAAAAATCTCATGAAGTAATTATAAATGTAACACCTATATCAGGCTCAGGCTCAGCATAATGACATCATGCAAATCTTTCATATAGAAAAATCTCACGAAGTAATTATAAATCTAACTCACTTTTCCATCCAACGTGGAAAACGGGGTCCACGGAAGGTTGGTCTGAGCTCCCAGCCATGAATACCTTCAAGGATGGTAGCCTTTCCTGGTAATAATGCCAATAAAAGTGCCGATACTCCATTGATCAGTCTCACAATATTGTTCAAGGACTCATAGGTAAATGTTTTCACTGACCTGCGTTAAAAATGAAAACAAGTTCAGATGATCATCCTCGGGCACATACACAGATTACAAAGACACTCAATATGTGAGTTTAAACATTAATGCAACACTGGTGCAACTTCCAACAAACTCAATTACATAGAACTCCAAAATTCTTTCAGCCTAAGCAAATTTTTAGATAGATCATTACCCCAAAGATATAAAATCAATCTTTGCAACACCAACCATAAAATAACAAAATCTGTTTTTACAATCTTCAAAATTAATTAAATAGAGGAAGATGCCTGGATGCAGTTAACTACTGAGGAACTAAACTATCTATAATAGATCACTCAGCCCAGATGGCTTTCTCTTCAGCTATCATGGGATAATGCCACTCGTAGCCATCATACTTTATTATTTTATTGCTACTATTATTGATAACTAAAGTGACTCAGCTGATACACAGCTATGCTTTTGTCATTCCAAAATCAGGATCGTCATTGCAGGAATGCTTGATCATAAAACGACACGTAATTCAGATTTTCGTTTCGTACCCAAGTGAAACTCAATAATCCAGAGTCCCAAAAAACTCCAGTTGGAAAACCAAATCTTGACACTTGTTTGTAATCCCCTGAGGATTGTTTGCCTTTGGAACTACAAAGGTAACACCCAGTAAAGGATATGACGCTAGAAGGGCGACCATCGCCAACTTCACTCGTCAGAGTATCTTTCAACGTTCTTACTACTAAACTATAGCAAGTCAGTATCTATCTCTCAATTCTAATTCAATATCTGAATGAAAAAACTTCATCGATATCAATACTGCAGCAAATCAAGATAACTCTAAAACAACAAGAACACGCTTACTCATGCCCCGGCTTAACAATTGCATCATTTCATCTTTTTAACGATTATCATTCAGCCACAACGATACTGGTATAACCCCCCCCCCAAAAAAAAAAACCAAAAAGAAAAAAGAAAAAAAAACGACAACCGGTTAAAGAAAGCAAGTAGAGCTCCATTCGACAAACTAACGATCCCCATTGAATAGTCAAAAGGATGCTAAGCAACCGATTACCCAGAACTTAACATTATTATTAAATTCAAATCAAATAGAAAATTACAGCAACATATACTGATCGCGTACAGCCACACAGAAACCATTAAAAAGAAACATTACGCAGTGAAGAACCCTACGTTAAAAAAAAAAAAAAAAATCTTAGCATTTAATCGGCCCGTCAACACAACCCATTCCAATCAAATCAATCAACCGCCTAGATAGTCAACTACCATGATAAATACTTACAACTACATAGAAAACAACATTGCCTTACTCTTTAGTAACCGCGAGGACGTTGTCAACCAATCGTTGCATCCTATCATCTATGCAGAACCTTCGGTTATTTAGACTTTAAACCTGTCCAAGCAGCACTTTTCGAGAATGAATTGAGAATAAAGAAGGAATACAAAATCGAGAAGGATATAACCAGAATATGAAGAAAAGATTCGGAGCCGCGAGAGAGATAGGAGGGCAGAATTTTTGAAATTGGGATGGGGTAATATGTGGAGGGAGACGAAACAGCGACGTTTCTCGCCTTACGAGACGGTTAAGGTTTGAAATTCAGATGGAGGACTCTGATTGGGCAGCAAGGATTTTTTGTCGCTTGAAGAAGTTGGGTTATTGCTGAGCGCGTTAACGATTCCACCTGGCGCCTGATATTGGAGACGCATCTTTCATCTGGACCGTTGAAATAATGGACAAGGAAAAGATGAACGGTTGAGATTGGAAAATAGATCACAATTTAACAGAGGCGTTACGGAAGTACACGTGGCTCCTCGGGGGAGCTGGTTATCCATTTGACTTTTTCTTTTTTTTCGCCCGGAAACGAATTTGACTGCAACAAAGTTGACCTTTTTTGCTTAAAAAACTAAACGGATAAAATTGTTCAGAACTTTCATGTCTCACCCAATTATGGACAAAAATGTGTTGTCTATAGAAGTAACGGGGGGAAAATCTATCTAATTTGTTAAAAGTTGTTTTGGTAAAACGTAAAAGCATGGCTTTGGTCATTCACAAATAGTGTTTTTTAATAGCGATCTTTAAAATAGGCCAATCCTAACCTGGTTATATTGAGAAAGGACAAACCCGTCCCAAAAACCGAGTTTTGGGAATGTTTGGATAAGAACAAAACCATAGTTTCAGAAATGTTTTTACAGTATATGAAGTAAATATGTAAAGGAGTTTGTCTCGATTTATAAAAAATGCTTTTGAAAAGTGATTATGGGGTTATCCAAACACCCCCTCAATCATATTGAGACAAGATAGACTTGTCTTGAAATTTTTCAGTACGAGTCATCTCGTCTTGGTAGTAATGTTTTTAATTTTTTTATCTTATTATAAGTATTAAATGTTAGAAACACAAAATGTTTAAGGCATGCGTAATACAAAATATTTACTTCTCTAGTCTTATTTATAAGACATTTTTAGTATGTTTCATACAAATTAAGGAAAACCTTAAACTTCATTAACTCTCATTTAAAATTTAATAACTTTTCAACTTTATCCTTATTTAATATTATACCTCACGTAAATAAAGTCAACACAATAATAAATGAGGGGTGAAATTGTACATCCATACAAAAAATTTCTCTTAGTGCTCTATAAATAGGACCAAAAAATATCTTTCTCTCTGTCCTATAAATAGGACTAGAGGAGTATATTTATAGCTTTTAGCACATATGAAGTTAAATGGTTATTATTTATTTAGAGCTGTCATAGTTGCTTATATTGAATGGTGAAAATTTCTTTTAGAATTATTATGTCTAATTATTATTTATTTGGATGTTTGTTTAAGATGGTTAAGCCCAAAAAAGTTTTAAAAAAAATGCTTTCAAAAAGGCTAGGTCCAAAGAATTAATAATAAGGGAAAAAAAGATGAAAATCCATTGCAATAGCCCAACCATAAGACAGAAGCGTGTTACCCAAAAAAAAAAAAAAGCAAACAAGATGACCTGGTCTAGTCCCAATCTAGTCCAGTCCTGACTGGAACCAGCATAGCATTGAGACAAGATGAGACACAAGATAGATTTCCTGTTTATTAGGACGGGACTAGGACAAGTTAGTCCTAGAGGTGTGAATCAGAGTCAGCCCTTCAGGGCTGGCGGGTTTAAAAGGGCTAGTCCTCCAGGGGCTGAAATTTTAAAAATGCCCCAATTTGTTAGGCCCGGCCCTTAAGCTACAGGGCTTAAGGCCGGCCCACAAGCTTTGGCCTGTTTAAAAAAAAATTCTTTTTTTTTAATTTATATTTCTCATATTTTTTATAAAAAATAAAAATAAGCCAATGAAATTGTTAATAAAAGACATAAATATGAATAAAATTAAGTTACAAATATAAAATATCATCATATATAAATATCCATCAACATCCAAGAACATCTAAAACATTCATTAACAAAATAACAACATTCAAAAGTTTTATATATTGTGCAATTGTGCAATAAATAAACACTATCATTAATCTTTTGAAATTTCATCATCACCATAATCAATTACTCTTCTTCATAAGTATGTTTTTCTTTCGTAACAAAAATATCAAGTTTTTCTTCTTTATAGAAATTTTACTTTTAAATTTTGCAATCTAGCTATTATTTTATTTTAATGTGAGAAATATTGTTGTTAAAACTCATGAATTTCTAATTCAAATTATAGAATCACAAGTTATATAAGTATAAAAATACTCTATTATCAAATATATATAGTTTAAAAATATCAACGTGTATAATATAAATCAAATCATTATTAAAGTTCAAATTAATCCATTTTTTAAAAATTTAATTGGATAAATTATTGTATAAAACTAAATAAATCAAATCATTCTGTAAAATTTAATTTTAAAATGATAATAATAACTAAATATTTGAAATATTATTAACAATGTAAAAAATTAATAATATTAGAATGATATAAAAAAATTTAAAAAAACAAAAAAGAAATATAAAAGGGTCTAAACAGGCCAACCCTCGGCCTTCCAAGGTAGGCCCTTTTAAACTCTCGGCCCTCCAGGGCTTATTTTCTATTTGAGGAGAAAAATTTCAAACCCGACCCTCATAATTTCAGGGCCTAAACCGGTTCGACCCGTTTTCCTGGTTCTAGTTAGTCCTGGTCCTATTTCATTTCATGAATGGCCTTACTTTTTAATAATATTTAGAACTCAGTTGTTTCTATTTTGAGCTTTAACTTTTTAAAATTTTATTAAAATCTTTTAACTTTGCAGAAGAGACCAAGAATTTCTAATTTTTAACACTGTTAAATAAGTTAATAAAGAATTTTAAACTACTTTAAAATGAGACGTTAAAAGTTAATAAAGTCACTTTATTTTGAGATTCAAACTCACAATGCCTCAAAACCACCACTAATTCAGTTTCAAATAAGTCTACGTAATGATTATCCTAGGTATTTTGAATTCTACAATTTTCAAGAAAAAAAATGGATTGGATTGGTCAGTTCAACTAAAAATCTCAGTAAACTAACCAATGATCCAGTCTTGTTTAAACAATAAACAGTCAGAAATTGACCCCACTCTAATCTACTAACTTTTGAATCACTTCCTTAATTGGTTTAATTTCCGATCCAAAACAATCTTTTTGTTTTTCTCGCAAATATTGCACATGTAAATCCAGATCAAGTTTAGCCTTTCAATTCAATTCACACAGCATATAATAAAAATAATGAAGGAAGTTGAAGATGATTATTATTTGGATCAAATTATTTTATCAAATTTCAAAATCATGAGAGTTCAATGTTTCATTCGTAAGTGAACCAATTAGAACAAATCAAGAAGCCATTTCTGATGCGTGGCCTGGCCAGCTTATCAACTCTAGAATGGACTTGGAATTTCATTCCTCAAATTCCAAATATCGTGCTCCCAAACAACATCATTGTACAAGGCACCGAAAGCTTCCTCTCAAAATGGAATCCGAGCAGAGCCCCATGACAATTGCTCGTCCACGAAATCCCCAAATCCAATGCCAGCCGTCGTCATTCCAGCTTGCCCAACCCATAACATTTCCTTCAAGCCGCTTCCCTTTTGTCTTCTCCTCTTCGTTCTTAAGCACATTGCGATCAACTTCAGTCTCGGCTTTCTTCTTCACTACGGCCCCATTTCTGCACCTTCACAACCTTTCACGCTCATAACCCGTTGCCTCTTCATGATTCTCGGTGCTTGTAAAGAGAGGAAAGGGGATGATAAAATTGGTAGATATTTATATTGTGGGGACCGCCGTTTGGCAGAAGTAAGAGGGACACCGTGGAAGAATAGAATATTTCTGACAAGATGATGACGTGAAGGATTTTGGGAATTGCCGCTCTATCTTGGAAGAAGAGAAATTCCAGCTTCTCGACCCACGGATCCATGTCGCGAGTCAAATTCTTCATGCGTTCACGTACGTACTGGCCACGTTCGTTGAGTCCTCCCATCTTCCAGGGATGTCGCGAGTCATGACCAGATACAAAGAGCGAGAGAGAGGAGATTGTTTTTTAATGTGATTTTAATTATTTATTAAATTGATTATTAATAAAATTTGTTAACACTTAAAAACAAAAACAAAAACATTCTAAAATATGTAAATAAAAATCAAATAAAATTTAAATTATTTGATGAAAAATAATACTTTTCTGGTTCTTAATATAAGACCCATTTAATTAATTTGATTAGATTAAGGAAGTTAGATAAGTTAGTTAATTATAAGAAAAGTGACACTTTTTTACTAAAACATCATAATTATTTTTCTTAATACCTAATCTCTTTCTTCTACTTGATTATGGTTAAGGGTGTATCCATAGAAGTAATTTATAGAAAATTGATAACTATGATAAATGGGTCTTATATTTAGGATCAAAACCAACTCAAAAATTTAGTCCTATATTAAGAATTGGAGGAGTATATATATAATTATAGTAGACGTTATATCACTTTTTAATTTAAATAGTTTATTTTTAATATCTTCTAAAAAGAATTTTTTCTTAAAACTTTCTATCACACAAATAACTAAATTAATGAAGAGAGAATCCCAATTAAATCCAATCAAAATACCTAAATTCAAATTTAGGCCTATATTTTTAACAAATTTCTAATTAAGTAATGATGCCTAATTAGGAAATTTTGAATGTTGTAAAATAACTAGAATGTTCTTTTTTAATTAAATTTTTTATTATTATTTTACTTCTCCCAAGTGATTCATCATCTCATGATTTTTTTTAATAAAAAAGGTAGTTTTACAATATTTAATATTTGTATATATAACTTACACTATTAAAAATATTTTAATAAGACATGTTAAATTACAAATATAAGTAATCTTTAAATAATTTTTTTTATTTTCAGTTCTTATAATTTACGTTAGTTTCATTTATTTAAGGAATATTGGATCCAACCAAAAACGTAAATTGTTACAACTTAATATTAAATATTTATTATAATTAAAATATTTTAAAATCTTGTTTACAACATGAAAAGAAAAAATATTTTTTAAAGACTAATGTTTTATGAAAATATTTTGGAGGTTTTAGTTATATATACAAAATTTCAAACACTGAAAAATTATTTATATTTTTGTCTGAATATTAATAATAAGATATGATGAACCGCTTTAGAGGGATCAAATAATCAATTTTTCGTTTCCCAAATTAACTCTTATATCCTAATTAAGAATTTGTTAAAAGTATAAGTTCCAATTTAGATTTAAATATTTTGGCTGGATTTAATTGAAATTTTTTCATTAGTGAAAGACATTATCTGTTTTATGACAAGCATTAGCTATAAAAGCTCTTTTCCATCTGTAATTACAAAGGTGGAGAGTGAGATGAAATTCTCTTTTTACGTTATTATTACTCAATTTTTCTAACTTTTCAACGACAAAATTTGATAAAAACACTTTTTAATAATAAAATACGAGAGTTGTTTTTCAGAGTTAAAAAATAATTTTTCATCATGTTCACCAATATATATATTTCTAATGAAATAATTGTATTATTTGACATTCAATTGGCGTACTTGAAAGGCATTAAATTTTAAGAAAAAGTCCCTTTTTTTTGGGGCGGTCCAAAAAAAAAAACCCCCCATTTGATTCGGAGTCGGTGGAATCGTTACAACGGTCAAAATATTGAAAATGCGATGACTAATTTGAACCCTGTGCCTGGCGCGCATCCGCGGGACTCTTGAGCGCCGACCGTTCCCCTCGCCTCCGCTCTAGCTCTTTCTCTGATGTGAGTCTTCTCTGTTATCTTTTTTGGTTGATAACGTGACTGTTCATTTCAGAATTCAGACTTCTGATGCAAGTTCTCTCTGGAATTTGATTGCCATAGGAACCTACTTAAAGACCCTTTCTGTGGCAGTTGTTAGATTTTTTTTTTTTTGTGATAATGTTAGAAATGGTGTTATTTGTTCGGAATCAACTCTTGATTTGTTTCCCTTCGTCCTTTTCTTCTTTCGGCAACTTCCTGTAAGTCACCATGTGATTTAGATATGTTGTTCTATTACTATGATTCACACTCGATCCTTATCATTCATAAAATACTCCTGAATTTAATGTATTAGTTTTTTTTTCAAACAAAAATTAGCAGCCAAAACCATCAAACGAAAAGGTACCAGAATCAGCTCAAAAAAGAAAAAAGAAAAAAGAAGGTACCAGAAAGAAAAGGGGTGCTGGAATCATTCTGCCAGAAAGAAAAAGAACTCAATAAAAGCTAATAACAAAGCCATTCGAGGAGAGATAACCATTGAGTTTTTCTTTTCTATTTTTTACGCTTATCCATATTTGCCCATTTATGATCTCTGGTCTCTTCTGATTTGGGGTGTGGTTGCCGCTCTCTCTCTCTCTCTCTCTGTGTCTGTTTGTCTTCTTGTGTGGGTGGATTTCATAATTTTTTTTATAAGCCATTAGCCTGTATATATTCGATCCTCTATTTTGGATTTCAATCAAGCCTCTAGCCCTCTACTGTATTTTGGCTGTGTGTAAGGATTCTTGCTACTTATACAAGGCTCCAACTGGATGGTCTTAATGATGGAATTGAATACTGTATATGTTCGTCATATGCTTCATCTCATCACCGAGAAGAGTTTTATATGTTTAATAACCATCGAATTCTTTTTCTAGTTTATGCATTTCTGTTTCATGAGGATAAGATGACATAATATAACAACATTGTCTTGTTATGATAATCTACTCATGGAGAATTAGATATTGCATGCTTAGCTAGTTTTATCTAGATGCTTGACTTTAAAACTCTGCCAAGTTCATCCAGTCCTAAATTTCTTCTTAAATGAGCTCTCGGTAGAAGTATGATGGCTGTTATGCTTACTCGTATATGAAGATACACACACACACACACACACACACAAATACACATATATATCTATAACCACCATATTGTTTTCAGCTATGTGGTTTATGTGATTGTTTATCTATGTAACATGCGCGCATGATGTTTTGTATTGCAAATGGTTAATGTATTTCATGGCATTGGGAGGCTTAAGTCATTGAAAGTGAAAGTACATTAGTTGAAGATGATTATTGAATTGCAATTACCCTAAGGACTTGATATTACTTGGAGCTTCAACTTTTTCATTGGGGATGGGTTAATGCATTTCTTGGCATTGAGTGGATTAAATCTTTGAAGAGGTGAAAGTGAACTAGCAGTAACTGATTCTGAAATTCAAGGCATATGGGAAAGTGCATGCATGTTAGGTGATCTATCTTCTCCAATAATCTGATGTCCGTCAAGGTTATGAGAACTCTATGACAGGTGGAGGTGAAGGCTTCTATGTTTAATTTGGGGTAATGACCGTTTAAGTAGGCGATGAACTGATTAATCCTACTTAAATAAAGGAGTTGACATGACTGTGTAAGGAGTAATCCCTGCGATTTCTCATAGATTATTGTGTAACCCTTGGGCAATTCTTAAATTGCTGATGGGATATCGAGATCTATGAACTCCTTTGCTGTCATTTCCCAAATTTCTCAAGAAACTCTACCTCCCTTGTCTAATGAGTGCTTTATTGCCTGTATGGACACGGTGGTTATGGAAGGGGCAAGTTCACCTTTCAAGCACATTATCTTCTCCTTTGTCTAGCCTTTCTTGTCTTGTTGCGCCAAGTTCACGGTGCTAAAGGATTTGAACCATTCAATGCCAAGGCTTGAGTTTTCTCTCCCTATCATGGAAAGGTATAAAGTTGGAGGTAGATAAAATCCATTAAGATTGGGTGTGGGATTCAATCTTGTTTTATTTTTGATTGAGAGCATGTGCCTTTTACGATGTCATGTGGCATGTTGGTTTTACTAAGTGAGAAAACAAATGGATATTTCGTATCATAAGGGATGTAAAGAACAAACACCATTAAAGTGCAAATCTCTTTATTGTAATGATTGGGTGGTACTTGGAGCTTTAAACTTTTGTTTTTGGGAGGGTTCAATGCATTTCCTGGCATCAAGTAGGTCAAATCTTTGAAGAGGCAAAAGCGAACTATTATGAAATTCAAGGCAAATGGAAAGGGGTGTGTGTGTTGGGTGATCTTATCTTCTCTAAGAACCTAATGTTTGTTAAGGTTAAGAGTAGTCTATGATAGGTGGAGGTCAAGGCTTCTGTGTTTAATTTGGGATAATGACCAGTCAAGTAGGCGATGAACTGATTAATCCTACTTAAACAAAGGAGATTCATGACTATGTGGGGGAGTAATCCTTCCAGTTCTCATTGATTATCGTGTAATCCTGTGGCAATTCTTAAATTGCTGGTGGGATATCGAGATCTGAGTTCCTTTGCTGTCATTTCCCAAATTTCTCACGAAACTCTACCTCTCTTGTTTATGGATTACTTTATTAGCCATACGGACACGATGGTTATCGACAGAGCAAGTTCACCTTTCAGGCTCATTATCTTCTCCTTTGTCTGATTTTTCATGTCTTGTTGCCCTAAGTTCACAATGCTGAAGGATTTGAACAACTTGACATCCAAGGCTTGGGTTTTCTCCAACTAACTTGGAAAGGTATAAAGTTGGAGCGAGATAAAGTCTATGAACATGGGGTAAGGGATTCCATCTTATCTTATTTTTTATTGACAGCATGTACCTTTTATGATTTCTCTTTGTGACGTGGTGTGGTTGGCATTGCCAAGTATGAAGGATCTAATGCAACAAACAAACATCATGAAAAGTTCCAATTGCTTTTATCTTATCATATGGTTGGATAATAATTGGAGCTTCAAATTAATCGTATTAGGGAAGGAACATTGTATTTCCTGGCATTGAGTGGATTAAATTTTTAAGGAGGTGAAAGTGAATTAGGAATAACTGATTGTGAAATTGAAGGCAAATGGAAAGGTGGTGCATGTTGGGTGATCTATCTTCTCTTAGAACCCAATGTCCGTTAAGGTTATGAGCACTCTATGATAGGTGGAGGTTAAGGCTTCTTGGGTAATGACCATTCAAGTAGGCTATGAACTGATTAATCCTACTTAAACAAAGGAGCAGTCATGACCGTGTGGGGAGTAATCCTTCTGGTTGTAATCCTTGGGTAATTCTTAAATTGCTAATGGGATATTGAGATGTGAGAGTTTCTTTGCTGTAATTTCTCACAAAACTCTACCTCCCTTGTTTACAGAGTGCTTCATTACCTATACAGAAATGGTGGCTATTGGCGGGGCAAGTTCACCTTTAGAGCACATTATCTTTTCCTTTTGTCTGACTTTTCATGTTTTGTTGCCCTGGGTTCACAATGCTGAAGTATTTTAACCACCCGATGCCAATGCTTGAGTTTTCTCCACCTAACTTGGGAGGTTATAAAGTTGGAGGTAGATAAAGTCCATGAATATGGGATAAGGGTTTCCATCTTAATTTATTTTTGATTGACAGCTTGTTCCCTTTTTTTTTTCCTTGTTTATTTTCCTTGTGATGTGCTGAGGTAAGTGCTACCAAGTAAGAACTCAAATGGATGTTTTTTTTTTTTTTTATCATTTTGGATGCAAGGAACTAGCATCATTAAAGCTCAATCATTTTATTGTAAGGATTGGGATTTATTTTGAGGTTTTGAACATCAAGTGTTACAACTATTAGTTTCAAGTACTTCTGACCAATTGATATTCGAGTATTGTTTATTCCTAAGAAGGTATGGCTTTCTTAATATGGTTTTTCCTTTCAACTTGAACTCTAAAAACCTCATTAAGGAGTAACATTTCTCTTCCACTTAATATAACAATTGTTCATTGTTGAAAGACTGAGTTTGCTATATGCATGAAGATGCAAAAAAGTTTTGTTCTAATATACCTTATCGTTTTTGTATAGGTAGATGCATTTATAAAGATTGTTTTATTGTTGTGGTTAAGCGTCGGACACTTTATCTTTTATCATCCTTTACAATTTTTTTTTTCAGGTATCATATAATTCATTTCAGGAAAGGCACCTTTAACTTCTTTTTTTTAACTTATTCTTCTGTGGTAATGTTTTCTTGAAAATGTTTCCCATGAATCCTATTTATAGGTTGATGCTGCTCTTGATAGAAATCAGTTCGGGAGGGAATGCTAATGTAAGCAAGGTGTTATGCATCTAATGTAGGGTATAACTGAGATTGGTATCTTCAAGTTTTCTCATGCAAAATGTCAAAAACTAGTTAAAGAAATTGTCCCTTCCTCCAAGAAACTAAGGGTAAGAATCTCACTCAATAGTCTTTTGATACTGTGTTGCTATCTAATGGTAAGTACTGGACACAGAAAAAGGAATTTTTATTGAAATTTAATCTACCCAAGAAATTTAATTTAATCAATGTTCTGAATCATTGCTAGTGACAATTATATAAGTCACTCTATGTATGGTTACTTAGTCTTTGTTTTACTCAGAAGCTGGTTGGTGTCACGTGTGAATACCGCATGAGATGAATCCTAACTGTTTTGAAGGACAATCTTTCGGCAATGTAGTAAGTTTCAAGATTGAATCATTAGTTTGCAAAGAAGAGAAGAGAGAGAGGGAGGGACTTTTGGGTATACTTCATTTGGAATTTCATTATTATACGTTATCTTAGAGAGTGTCTTTTAAGTATGCATGGTCAAGTATTTCCTTTACTTAAGTTTAAATAATTTGAAAAACTAAGTAGGTTGACCCTCCCACGTGTCTATGAGCATGACAACATGTGCAACTTCAGATAAGGAAATGGTTCTCTGAATTGTTAAATCCATTAGTTGTTGAACTTTTGTTTTAATGACTGCAGGATCGAGTAAACTTACCGAAACTTTTTATTGTGGAAAATTGAAAGGTTCTAAACTTTGTTAATCTAGTGATTACCAACTTATTAATGCGAGTCTTGCAGTTTCATTTTCTGGATGCTAGCTTCAGAGATCTGGAAACTGGGAAGGAAAACTCGTTTGGTAATGTTAGTTAAAATTTCTGCTCTTGCTTATTATTTTGATAATATGATATATGAAGCCTTGCAATTATAAAATGCATTACGGATAATTATGACAACAGTTGTGGTGTTTGCTCATTGGAATTTTGGTTGGTTTCTTTCTTGCATTTTATTATAATACAGATGAGGTCGGGATGCTTTGATTGGATCGGGCAACAATTATTGTTCCACTGTATTTTTTATGGGGGTGGGTACGTTTAGTAAAGACGCTGATGCACAGTCAAAAGCTTTTTCAAACTTAATACTATATCCTTTATTTTTTTGTTCAGTGTCGCCCTATGTTGAAGAGCTCTTGTCTTAATAATACCCCTTTCTACTGACTCTTTGCCCTGTATCAACAGGATTTCCGGAATTTTGATCTTCCAGACAAATTTATTAATAGAACCATAGACCATAACAGAATGATGCAGAGAGTATGTGAGTACGTGAGAGATCTTGATTATTAACAGGTATGGGCCATGGATACTTGTTGGCAAGTGTCTTTAGGAGTCTAGCCGTTACAACTAAATAACTAATCATAACAGCTTATCCCCAATATTTATCAGGGGTCTTTTAAACGCACATTTTTCTGGCAGAGCTCATATTTTGTACAACACTTCTCCAAAATCAATTCACACAAATATGGTGTGTAAAAGTTACAGTGGAGATTTGATATCCTTTTATTTTGGACAGAGATCATAGTCCATAGAGCATGGAGTCTTGTGCTAAGTGGTTCCCCGAAGCTGTAGGAGGATATAAAACACCTTCATGTTCCTCTTTTAGTGTGCCTTTAGGAAATGGTGGCCCACGATAAGAAAGCTTGGCTGGCTTGAGCTTGAGAAAACTTATAAAATGGTATGATTTTTGAGAGGAAGGTAGATGTTCTTAAAATAATTTATGCTTTCATCTATTTCTAGAAAGTTCATATGATGCAGTCATTCTTGCATGATACTGTTTCTTGTGTGCTTCTTTCTGTGTACTTGGGACGTTGCTTTTTGCTCAACTGAATCAAATTATTGCTTTCCTCGACCTGAATTGTTGTTTGAACTTACGGGATCAAGATGTTCCCCACTAATTTCTTTATGCCAACAATTCCACTGATTCTTGTTATGAAGTAGTCATTGACTGAAGATTCTTCTATTCGATTTATTTGTGCTTTATTATGATTTTTGTGTACTTTCATAATATATGCATATTCTAAAGCGTTCAAGATGTGCTGCTCTTTTACTTTAGGTATTCATTTCTCAAGCACTCTTGTCCCCAATTAAAAATAACAAGGTTACTTCTGGTGATTCTGTTGGTCCTGATCGCTCTGGCATATGTTTGTACTTTATAATGATTGTTGCGTACTTTCATATTATGCATGTTCTAAAGCTTTAAGATGTTCTGTTCTTCTACTTTAGGTACTCATTTCTCAAGCACTCTTGTCCCAAATAAAAAATAACAAGGTTACTTCTGGTGATTGTGCTGGTCCTGATCTCTCTGGCATATATACGTCATAGCACTTTAACCTCCAAGGAATCTACGAGAAGATCATACACATGAAAGGTATATTTGATGGTTTTTGCTTGCATCCTTCATAATTTTAGATTATACACATGAAAGGTATGGTCAATGGTTTCAGGTTGCATTCTTCATAATTTTAGATTTTTTTTGGCCAAACATAATTTCAGAGTTCAAGCAACTGAAAATTTGCCTGACTAGGTATGGGGATGTAACCTATTTTTGCACTTTCTGTTACTCCTGCAGGTACTATTCTCCTTGCTATCCGCGGTTTGGTTGGCAACACTTCCTTTGAGAAAATTCAGGTAAGGACATCTAACTTTCCCATCAAACCCTTAAACAAGGTCGAGGGTAAATTATAAGCATCTAATGGCTATTTTACAATTAGCATTGAGTTCAGATTTTCACGCCAAATTATAAGCATCTAATCTAGATTAACTGGACTGTTT
Source organism: Neltuma alba (assembly GCF_004799145.2). Taxonomy (NCBI): domain Eukaryota; kingdom Viridiplantae; phylum Streptophyta; class Magnoliopsida; order Fabales; family Fabaceae; genus Neltuma; species Neltuma alba. The sequence goes on from NW_021635193.1 coordinate 96,617, forward strand.
AGATTTGTTGTTATTTTAATTTTTTAATTTTTTTAATAATTTTTATTTTAAAAATATAAATTTAATGATTAAGATAAGTATTGAAAAATAAAAGTATACATATACTATTTCTGGTTCTTAATATTAGAACTAATTTGACATCTAATTTGGTCCTAAATATAAGAACCTCATTCATCTTATCTTTCATATTTATTCAATTTTTTTTCAAAGTAGTCATTATAGTAGTTACAAATATTAAATGTTTTATTAAATGATAATTCTAGTTAATATAGATGATTAGCAAGGGTATTTTGGAAAGACAACATCTATTTATCACAAATAACTAACTTAACTAATTTTCTTAATCTATTCAAATTAGTCAACTAGCTCTTATATTAAGGATTGGAAGTAGTATTATTTAAAATCATAAAAACTTTAAACCATAAAAAATAAATGCAAACGGTCTTAGAATTACGCATCCGGTCTTTAATGTAATACGTAATTGGAAAGTTGATCTTGTTCATATATGTAAAACATATATGTTTATTAATTTTTTTTTGAATTAATTCTATTGATATTTTTTCAACAATAATAAAGTAAGAGAGAAAGTGAGGGAATTAAAAAAAATGTTTAAGATGTTTTAGAAAAAAATTATATTAATTAATTTAATTAGCATTCTTAATTTATTTTAGTTAGTTAATTATGTCTTATATTAAAAGTTTGGAGAGTATCATTTTAGTTAACTAGAGTTTATGAATGCGGTTGAGACATACATCAATTTTGGATCCCGTAAAGGCGGAGATGCATTGCTAGCAACAAAGATATTACTGTAAATTTTATGTTTTGTCCCACTATAACTATAACTTTGAACCCCTTGATTTACTCTCTTGTTTGGATCGGAAAATCTTACAATTTTTAATATTTTAACTTAGTCTCAAATCTCAATAAACATATTTTTAAACATTGTTTATTTTAACTTAGTCTCAAATCTCAATAAACATATTTTTAAACATTGTTTGAACAATTGGAACAGACCGATACAACCAATTGAACCCAGATCGGTCCGGTGCCGGTCTGAAAATGAAAGAAAACTAGCGAGCTAGAGAACCAATCAAAACAGCCTTAAGCTAGTCAAAATTGGTCACATATTTATTCATTTTTCTAGGTTAAAATTTATTTATATCATGATATTCATCGGGAAGGAAAAAAATGAACAGATCTATAGGAAAGATGTGTATATATATTTTGCATGTATATATTCTAAAATTATAAATTATATATCATGAAACAAATATATGGACATTTTGGATCAGGAAAATGAAGTATTGATGGATATTACCCTTTTCTTACTCTATATTATTTTTATGGATTTAAATATTTATTTTATTACTATGGATGATTATTTCTTTTTATTTTAAGTATATATTATTTACAATTATGGTTTAACCATGGGCTCGATGGTTAAAAAAAAGGTGGTCTGATCATTGAACTGTAATGCAGTATCTTAATTTACTCCACAGTCGGTTAGCTTTTCATAATATTGCTTTGCACTTAAGTAATTTCTAATAAGCTACTACCACATCTATTCTTTTCAATTCCTATTCTTTTTAGTCTTTGCTTAAATTATATTAAAATTTTTTCCAATTGTAAGTATTTTGTGCTATGGCCTAGAGATGCATTATCTAGAATGTTTTGTGAGAAATTCATAATGTTTTTGGTTTTGCAATTTTTGGGAGATATACCTACTCTCAAATAATTCCGTTTTGCAAAGACTTAGATCTTTCGAATAGACAAAATCAAGATGTTAAGCATTTAGAAAACTGACGAAATCCTGTCCGCCTCCGCATAGGGTTGCTTGTGTTTTCTGTCTCTCTTCCCTTCCTTTACAAAATTTAATGGTAAGAAATGATAAAAGGAGAAAAAGAAATGAAAGAGTTCCAACTTTAGCCGATTGCATCAAGAAAAAGAAATTAGGTGAATGTATTTTGTTCTATTAAAGTAAAATTATTATTTTTTGTTTTAAATAACTTGCATGTTTTGGATATTACAACAAAAATATGGATTTCATGCCTTTTTCGCATAGTCTAAAATAAGCGATATCATTGTTATTATTCATAATTTCTTAACAGTCCAAATTTATCTATTATAAAATATAGATATACATATATATTGTAATGTAATTTTTGCGAGTGCGTTTTCCTTCGTAATATTTCGACGCTTCTTGAGTCATTTAAAGGTTATAAATAAATATGAATGTGGAGTGAAGGGGTGTTGTAACTTGAAGTCAAATTCTGTTGATTTATTTATAAAGCTGAGAAAGAAGATTTTGTTTTTCCTTTATCTTGTTTATAAGTCACATTATTAAGCTTTTAGTCTGCATACATTATTTTGTCTTCCATTTTTTATAATACATATTGTTATTTTTTTTGAAAGTGTGTGTATTAAATAAAAGTAAAATTAAAAAAATCATTATATTTTAAGATGAAATTAATGTATTTTAAAAAAAATTTATCTTTATAAAATATGTTAAAATTTTCTTATAAATATATATGATCAGAGCATTATATTGGTTATTTTATTTTCTCTAGTTTGGCAAGATTGGATGAGCACCGGAGGGAGGTCATCAGCAAGGCGAGCGGGCAGCAGTAACCGAGTAGTGGTCTTGATCTTGATTGAACGCTGCTGGGTCAAAAGTCAAAAGTGGGTTGTACATTCTCTCCTAGTGTCATTTTCTCTTTGAGAGAATTATAATGAAATCCTAACTAAGAAAAATAATTGAAAAACAAGTCTAAGAGGTTGTCATTTTTACTATAAAACTTGTTATTATAGGTTGTTGAGATTGTTATTAGGACTTTTTGATAATTATTTCTTTTTTTATAAGACTTAATTGTAATTCTTTTTTGCTCTTTTGAAATTCCCCCTCTTCTTTTTTTTACCCCAATCTGTCTGCCGAGAAGGGTACTCGTTTCATAAATAAAAAATTAGTTAAAATAATTAAAGATAATAAATATATAAGAACTATAAATTTTTTTAAAAAGTATCCTTATCTAAGGGGAAGAGAATAAAATAAATAAATGAATGATAATTTGAAAAACATATTTTCTTATAAATATGGATAAGATATTGATAACAGTTGTTTCTTATGAAGAAGAATGGAAGGAGTATTGTTAGAATTTGCTATTGATGATATTTAGAGATATTTATTTACTCATCCGGTTCTAAATATAAGATTTTTATACACACTAGTATAAAGGTTATAAGAGTCTTATATTTAGGATCGGAGGAGTATATTGTAATTTTTGCATGTACTCTTTCCTAAATAATACCGCTTTCATTTTTTAATATAAGATTGAGTTGATTAACTTAAGAAGATTAAAAAAATTAGTTAAGTTAGTTATTTGTAATAAATAGATACTGTGTTTTGTAAAATATTCTTATCAATCATTTGTGTTTGAATTATAAATTAGTAGTAACTCCTTAATATATGCAACAATTATAAGTATTACTTGAGGACAAATAAATATTACTTCCGATCTTAATTATAAGACCTTATTTATAATCTATAAATGAGATTTTATAATTAGAATCAGGAATATTAAATATTGAAAACAAAATAGATTAGGGTTATATCTAAGATCAAATTAAAAATTAAATTAGTTTTTATATGAAAGAGCGTAAGTGGTATTTGAATGATCCGTGAATAATTCGAAGTTTATAAATAAAACTGAAAGCGGAGTGAAAAAGAGTCGAAACTCGAAATCAAATCCAACGAAATGGAAACCACGTACGTTTGCCGCAACGTTATACTGTTTTGGTGGCAAGAGGATTTGCCCCGTTCTTTCTTCTTTTTTAAAAGGGAAAAAGCCAATGACGATAGGTTTCCTTTATTAATTTACTTGATTAATTATATCATACTTAGCCCAGTGGCCTATCATTAATCGTCAATTCACTTGCGTATACGAGTATCTGAATACAAATTCAAAAAACAGTTTTGCGAAGAACACAGAAAGCATACGGACACACGTTTTACATATACTATGAGACACTTGGCTTGCGGATAACTATTGTTCATTACCCTTTTTTTTAATACAAATTATTCATTACCCTTTTCCCATATAAAAATGTTAGAAACTAATTATGCCTCCTTTGGATCATTAATTAATAGCATAGTTTGGGGAAAAAAATTAATAGGATAGTTACTTTTAACTTAATAATATACATATTATGGCCTATTTTCAGTAATTCGTCCACGGGGAAATTTTTTTTTCTTAAAAAATGTCTGACATAATATGAATAAAAATATTTAATAAATGTAATCAACAAAATATTTAATAAATGATTTTGTGAGGTATAAAATAGAATGATCTTATGATTCAATAACAATCGAGGATGATAAAAAAATTTGGGTTTATAATTTTACAGAAGATGGATAATAATTTTAAAATTTATGAATGATAACTTTAATTATTGGCAATTTTTTTATCGAGATCTTTCTCTAAAATTATTACACTTTGGGGATACTCATTTATTCCTTTTCTTATGAATTATTTATTCCATATATACAATACTGTATCTGACTATTGGTCCTTAATATAAAACATCATTTGATTTTTATTATGGTCCTAAATATAAAATTCTAATTAACTTTGTCTCTTATATTTATTTATTTATTAAGATAATTTTTCTAATAACGATAGTTTTAACCAATAAATTTGATTAATACGAATATTTTAGAAACTACAATACATATTTATTACAAATAACTAATCTAACTTATTTTCTTAATCTACTTAAATTATTCAATTAGTTTTTATATTTATGATAAGAGATGATAGTAATATTTGAGATAAAACTTCATTTAAAAAATAAACTAAATAGAAATTCATGCAACCCTCGTGCTTCTTCAGCCGCCCACTGAACCTGTGGCAACAGCGAGCTAATAGCGACTTGTCAGAGTAACGGTTTTGTTAATTCTTGCGGACACTAATTTAAAAATTAGAAGGACAAATGACGTAAAAGAACGAAATGCTTTTTTTACCTGAACAAAAAAACAAAAGAAGTTGGATATGTTTTCACTTGGATTTGTTTTTTACTAATAGTGTGTTTGGAATAATTTACAAGTATTTCTTCAATCACGATTTATAGAATACGAGATAAGTATATGAAAAAAATTTTATCTCAATTTATATAAAACTAGGGTTGTTCACGGGACAAGACACAGGAATGGGACAGGATTTTCGTCTCCTATCCCATCCAGTCCCGGTTCTGTTCTGGTCCCGTCAAGACTAAGACCAAGACAGAAATAGGACGCCCCGTTTACCTTTTCTTAAAAAAAAAAACTATTATTTTTTGTATGAATTTTTTTATGTTATAATGTTTATTTTTATTGGCTTTTAAAGATAAAAATATTATGTAAAAAACTCAATTATATAGTATAAAAAAGTGTAAAAACAATACTGTAAAAAAAACATAAAAGAAACATTACACGATGACTTTATGAATTATTTTTTTGAGGAAAGAGATTTCCTTGAGATAATATTACAATTTAAGAACTGAAAATCACTATAAAAATAATTATTATTAATAAGTGAATTAAATAATATAATAATTATTATTAATAAATAATTTTTACAAAAAATACTCCGAGACAGGACGGGATGACCCCGTCTCGTGTCCTATCCTGTTTTATCACGAACTGACCAAGATCGGGATGGGATAAGTTGAACACCCCTGTATAAAATGAGTTTGTAAGTTATTTTTAACCTCATGTCAAACAGAGCCTTGATATTCTGCTTGCATCACAAACTCATCTGTTAATAATATAATCAATCAATTAATCAAAAATAATATAATCTGGTATTAATATAAATTTTAAAATTTACAAGAAATTAAACATATATTTTTTCATGCATTATCGAGTACGAAGTAAAAAAAAAAAATGCACTGTTTATTAAATAGTAATTGAAGAAATTTACCCTCAAGCTAAATTAACGCCATCCGGGGGTCACAGACTTGAGGGCAATTCCATTACACACAAGAATGGAATAGCAAGCTATAAGGCGAAATCGAATTTGTTCTTACAAATATGTTGTTTTGATATCCTTGGCAGCCAGGCTCCATCTAGTTACTATTTTCAATATGTTTATAAATCAATAAAAATAATATAAAAAAAAAAAATCATAACCAACTTGTTCTTCTCACCTAAGAAAAATCATAAATATGGTTTTCTTGTGGGGCCTAAATAATAAATATGGCTAAAAATGATAGCATTATGAACCGGAAAGAATAGCCATTCCTTGCCTATCGCCTGAAGACCACCAGACAAAGAGAAGAAGGAAGACCAGAGAAGAAAGAAGCAGTAGTAAATGGTGAGTGAATCAAATTCAAATCTGCCTCAGGAACTATTAGAGGATATACTCTCAAGGCTTCCTTACAAATCCTTATCGCGATTCAAGTGTGTCTGCAAGTTCTGGTACACTCTCTTCACCGATCCCATCTTCCGAGCCCTTCACCTCTCTCATTTCATCAAACACCACGCCTTCAATGATAGTGTGTTCCTCAGGCTCTCTTTCCCCACTACTTCCTATGGCTTCTACATGCAAAACTACAAACTCTTTTCCCTCTCTAACAACGATTCTTCTATTGATGATACCTTCTTGCCCAGAGTCAAACTTCTTTCCACGAAATTCAGAATTTCGGGTCACTGTAACGGGATACTCTGCTTGTCAGGAGGTTATTGGTCTCACAGTAATGAGGTTATTTTGTATAACCCAGCGACCAGGGAATTCAAATGCCTTCCTGATTCAAACATGCTGTCCAAATCCTCGTTTGCTTTAGCTGTTGGATTGGGATATAATTCTATAACCGATGATTACAAGGTTGTGAGGATTTGGTCTGTGGATACTGGTGTGTACACCACGAATCGTATGGAGGTGTATTCTCTGAGCACTGATTCATGGACAAGAATGTACAATAGCAACACTAGGGATTTTGATTTTGCTGATGATTGTTTCGCCTTGTTCTTCAAAGGAACGTATTACTGGTGGGGTTTCAGACGCGGAGACAAGTCGACAATTATCCTAGCACTCAGAACTGGGGACGAGATTTTCCACAAAGTGTCTGCGCCAGATAACGTGGATATCAGCAAACCTGAGGGTAGATCTTTAGCTGAGTGGAAGGAATCACTCTCTTTGATTTGCTGTTCTGGTTTTGGCCTGAACATGTCGATTGACATATGGGTGATGAAAGGATCTGGTGCTCAGGATTCATGGACCAAGATGCAGAGTGTGACAAGTCTTCTATTAGAAGAACCTAAACCTTTGGTTTTCTGGAAGGGAGATGAACTTCTTTTGGAAACGTGTGGTGGGGAGATTAAGTCTTATAACGTTGTTACTCAGAAGATTAAGAATTTGAAGATAGAAGATCGCCCGGTTCTGCACTCTGTTCAAGCCGTAAACTATGCGGCCACTCTGGCTTCGATCAATGGGGGCACTTGCCTCACGTGATGTACATATTTTATTTCTCCTCCTCCTTGTATATTTTTTCTTTGGGTTGCGCTGTTTGAGCCTAACGTTACCATATAGGTCTACTATCGTTGGTTTGGCTTGTATTGGTTGCTCTCTGTATGAGCCTTTCTGTTCCCGAATAGGCCTAATCATCGTTGGGCTGGCTTGTACCGGACACTCTTTCACTAAAATAAAACTAGTGAATTTACAATTTTACCCAGCGCATGTATATTCATTCAGCCAATAAATAGGCAGTAACTTTTTGAAAAATAAATAAATAATGCAATTCTCCATGGTCTAGGCATTGCGGCCCTAATTGTATGTTGATTCGGCTACAGTTGATGGCTTTTTGGGCTTTTCCTGTGAACTTTCTGGTAACTCTGGCAAACCAATGCAGATTTATTTTAAAAAAAAACCCCTTGGGTGGGGGGGTGGGTTTAAAAATTCATCTTAACCCACATTATAAGTAGATCCGGTTAGAGGAAAATTGTGGATCTTTATGTTAATTTAAGAGATTTATTATATCTTCTTTTAACATTTACAGTCTTTTGTAAATTACTCTGAAGATTTTAATTAATTTAGATTTAAAGGAAGTTTGTAGCCGTTTTTTTTTTTAATAAGTGTCAATTTCATATGATAGGTGTGTATTGATGAAAATGAAAATCCAATTGTTTTTGCAACCACAAATCCGTAGAAGATCGCTTTCAATAAGTGTCTCTCGATACATGTTAGGTTGAGACAAAGGAGTTAGAATTACCTTTTTTTTTTTTGGGTGAAGTGACTTACATTTTTGCACAAATATATCTTATCTAATATCAACATTATCTTGGCAAAAAAAAATCAATATTATCATGTCAATTTCTAATATTGTCCCGATATTTTATAGCTTAGTAGCATAAAAAACTTATAATAAGTAAAAAGTTGGCGCTCGATTTGGCTTATAACTTTATCTTAGATCACTAATATCTACTCTTTCAGTCCTAAATATAATACCCTTATACTAGTGTGTATAAGAGTCTTATATTTAAGATTGGAGTAGTATCTCCCTAATTTGAAAAATTCTAATATTATCAAGTCCACTAAATAATTCTCCCATGTTTCAAAGAATTACACTCTTTGCAAGACATGAGTTCTTGGTATATTTGCGTTCTGATCTTGAAGCCAAAAAAATATACTTGCATGGTTAATTTTTTAATTTGAGGCTTTTGATAAATTTTTTTTTTAAAAAAAAAAAGCCACAAGCGTGAAGAATCTATACACGCTATAGATTTTTGTTGCGGGATTGATTATGACATAAGGTTTACATGCGGAATTATAATTTCAGGATCTGGTGTGCACGACGTGTCACCATATCAACGCTCCAAAAACTAATTCAGCGAGGACCGTAGAAAATCATTCTGGCTTCGTCAATTGCTCGTTCTCTCAAGAAGCAGCTGTCTCGAGCGTTAGCCACATACAGCGAGAGAGAAGCAGAGAGACACCGAGAGCGCAGCCATGGAAGCTGCATTGTGTAGTCGACTTGCCCTATCTCCCAACCATTTTTTGAATGCTAGAAATCGTGGTACATACTCTATCCACCTTGAATCTTTTTTAGAATTGGTAATCACGCGAAGAAACTGCTATAGCTGTTTAGATTTATTGAAAGTTTTCAGGTGAAAGAGCATCGAATATGAGAAACGCTGTTTTCTGGATTAATTATCGCATTTCTTCACTTCTTTCGTTTTCCCCTACATCATAATTAGAGTGATTCCCGCTATTGTTCCAATTTCTAACCGCAGGTGGTAAACGTTTTCTTTTTAAATATAACAAAAATCGGAGCACTCTAATGGCAGCATCAGCCACGGGAGTAGGGAAAGGTGGGGGGTTGTTGGAGAGGCCCACCATAGAGACAACACCTGGTCGGGAATCCGAGTTTGATATACGGTAATTGCCTTGTAGGCGCAGTATGGAAGTTTTTAATCATTAGGACTTTTATTCTGGCTTATTAGGAATTTTATTATAAACGAAGCAGCTTGGAAATCCTCCATAGAATGGTGAAAAATAATTGGGTGATTGGGTTCATGCATTCTGTTTATAATGGTACCTGTTCTGGTGTATTAGAACATTTACTTTAAACGAAGCAGCTTGGATATTCTCTATAGAATGATGAAAAATTCGTGGGTGTTGGTTCATACATTCTGTTTATAGACTGTCTTACAGGTATAACTAAAACTCCTACCAGCTTGTTGGTGAATCCTTGACCGACAATATCAATAGTGCATGTTAGATGTGAAAACCCTCTGCTGTATGCATTCCATGTTGTACGTGTCATCAATCAAGGACACTTGATTGCCAATTGGAATAACCCATTTTGATTGCACATTCGGCCTTTTGATTCTGCACAGCATAGTTACACGTTGAGGGCTGATTGCAGAAAATGTTATTCACCACAGCTTCAATATTACAGCTATATCAAACCAAGCAGGCAACAATTGCAGTTACAGTTACAGAAATGATGCCGGGGATATTCTTTCTACGTTAGGATTGAACTATATCCAATTATTCTCTCACCTGATTATGTTCTTTCAATTCCCACCCCACCCCCGAAATAAAAAAGGAAAAAGGAAAAAAAAAAAAAAAACTGCTCTCCGTAATATTGTTGTTTGAATCCGATTTTCTTCGCTGCATCTCATATTTCTTTTAATTAAAGACTGGTAAACTGTTTAGTATTAGTCTGGTTACCTTGTTTCTCTTATATGTTTGCGTGGTTTGATGTAGATGGCATATTGTGATAGTTACGGTGGAAGTATTGTCATCTGAATGCTTTTGACAGGAAGCATATTTTAGCCTAATTTCTTGTATTGCTGTGGTTGAATGTGACAACATACATTTTTTTCTTCTTCTAATACTCTCTTGGAGAACCGATTTCTTTCTTTTACTTTATATTAAGGAACAAAAAGCATGCTATGATTCTGGATTTGTGCAAATTATTTTAGTTTTGCTGCCTGCTGTTAGGAGGAATTTGAAAGTGCCAAGAGATGGCAAAACATCGATGATGTGTATTGTCTTGCAGGAGATCAAGAAAGACATCCCCACCTTATCGGGTAATGCTGCACAACGACAACTTTAACAAGCGAGAATATGTTGTTCAAGTGTTGATGAAGGTGATACCTGGAATGACACTTGATAATGCTGTTAACATAATGCAAGAGGCACATCATAATGGACTGTCTGTGGTAATCATCTGTGCTCAAGTGGATGCTGAGGAGCATTGCATGCAATTGAGAGGAAATGGCCTTCTTAGTACAATTGAGCCGGCTGATGGTGGTTGCTGAACAATGAAGTGCTTCAGTCTATATCAGTTTTATGGGGACGCTCTAATATGGATTGTACATATGCTACATAGTACCCATGCTGTCTTGTACTTAAAAATGATCTATGATGAGGTTAAAGTTGTAAAGTTAGTGATTAGGCAAGGGAACGTTTTGTTGTGCTTACATAGACATGCAGATGTTATCATGTGACGCTACCTGAGTACTAGTAAATATATACATCAAATTGAGCAATGGACTTTTATATTATTTATTTGTGGTGTTACCCCTTAGCTCACCAATAAGAGATTTACAAAAGCTAGATGTGTGTGGTTCGCAAATACCCAAAACAGGATCCGTGAAGTGTTTAATTTCCAGAATTTATCTGGATCCCAATGGCTAGAATTAAACCTGTATTTCTCGTCTGCTGCAACTGGAACACTTTTGGATGTAGAGAGCTCTATGCTCTTCGTCCCTTGAACAAGAAAATATTCCATCTGGCAATTTTGGACTTTTGGTGGTCTAATGGCAGTTTATGATTGATAAACAATTTGTTGTTAAGAGTCTGTACATTCTTACTTGTTCATTCAATAATTTAATGATAAAAAAGAAATTAGAGCTAGAATGTTGAAGTCAACTTTCGGGAAGGTAATTTGCACTCGTATGAGGAGCCCTGCCCAAGTACACATTGAGATGGAAGAGCCACATTTGCTGTACACCCAATTCAAACATTCTATGTTGATGATAATGATTACTGAATTACTGATTCTTTCTCTTCCTGGTACCTGCAATCCAACTTGGATTCTCCAAGTATGCAAAAAGCATTAATATTAGTCTTAACACAGCCAACGATGCTAAGATTAAAGTTAATATCCAATCTAAACTTTTTTTTTTAACTTTTTTTTTTCCTTTTTTGACTTTGGGAGTATTTTTCCCGAATGTTCATTAAATTGCTAATCGCAAAGTGCAAGTATTTTTTAGCATGCACTTGGTAGATTTATTTTTTGTCTTGCTCTGAAGGTATATTTATTTATATTAGCCTAGAAAAAGAAGGTATATTTTGTATTAAATGCAAAATATTAATATTTTTAAAATTTTGGATGAGGAAAATGTTTTTACTTGAATGCTTGTTGCATCATAGTAGTTTAACAATAATAGTGGTTTCCTTCTTTTAACTCCTCACTGTTAATATTCAGATGGAAAAATCCTAAAAAAGTAATTGTTGAATTTTAAAATCTTAAACACTTGTAAAGAAAATGACTACATTTAAAAAACAAATAACAACACACGTAATAATCTTTTATTTGGAATTTTGAAATTCAACAATCTTTTTTTGGGATTTTTCCTATCTAGATCTCCAACTTCAATGGTTGTTCATACTCTTTTCCAATTATTGTTTTTTTCTCTGAGATGCAAATATTTTTCTTAGATCCGTCATTATAAATGCTGAGATATTGGCATCTTTACTGTTCTTCCAGGATAGTTGTGGATGATCGTGGCTATGATTGGGAGGGGATTTCTTTGGCCTTTAGGGACATTTTGGTATTTTTATAATTTGAATACATATACTCTATAAAATAAAGTTTTATTATATTTTCATAGGAATATCAAACACACTTAAAAACCCCTTTCGTATCTGCCTTCTCTTTCAATTTTACTCCCACTTCCACCCAAAAAAAATCATGGCAAAAAAGAAGGCAATAAAAGTAGCGGCGTGGGTGGATAGGGTGGGGGAACAATTAATGGCTTCAAGATTTCAGCTGGGTGAGAAATGCTCTCTCTCTAGGTCTTTTTTTTTTTTTAATAATTTTTCAAAATGATTGTTTACTTTGATACTAAATGAATTAATATATGTAAGCTTTAATTTATTTTATCTTCTAAACTTATAATTTATTTTTTGAAAATTAATCTTATTAATTGTACTTGTTAAAGGATTTCTACCCATAAATACTTTTGGATGCAAGTTATTCCTTTGGTCCTATTTATATGATAGAGAAAGAAGACTTTTTTTGGTCCTGTTTATAGGATACTGGGAAAATTTTTTTGTATGAATGTACAATTTTATCCCTCATTTATTATTATATTGACTTTATTTACATGAGGTATAATGTATATTAAATAAGGATAAAGTTGGAAAGTTATTAAATTTTAAATGAGTGTTAATAAAGTTTAAGGTTTTTTTTTGTCTGTGTGAAATATGCTGGAAGTGCCTTATAAATAGGACTGGAAAAGTATTAAAGAAATATTTTAGTAAACCATTAATTTCTCACAAAAAATTAATTTAACTAATTTTTTAATTTTTACAAATTAATTATTTAACTTTTATATTTAGAATATTTGGAATGAGAGGATTTATACAAGGAACCCGTGAGGAAGTCGATACCCGTTTTTCTTTTTCCTTTTCTACGTTTCATCTATCTCTCCCCAGTTAAGGATAATATGGCAAAATATTGCTATGTTTTATTATAATTTAGTTATTTTCTTGATCGATGTTAAAAATCTTAAAGTCCCAGATTGACGTACATTTGAGAAAGGCGGAAGTAATATCAGCAGCATGGTCATCAACCCTTTTTTCTTTTTTCTTTTTTTTCATCTTCTTTTTATTGGGGCTGGGTTGGGTAGAGAACAGCCTCTTTTAATGAATCTTAATTATAGTTGTATTTTTTTTGGCGAAAAAATTATAGTAGTATTATTCATATGGACTTTTGGGGCATTTGAACTCTATACGATGGAAATAGAGGGGAAAAAATGAAAAAAAAAAAATCTTAACGAGTTCAATTTGAAAATCCAGAAAAGTAAAATTAAAAGATTTTAACTAATTTTACTTGCTGTTTTATCTTACACATTCTTTTTATTAAAATTTTATAACTCGAATTTTTCAATTGTTTAAATTAAGCTTACTGAATAAAAAAACTCCTTCCTTTTCCCTCCAATTTCGTACGAAGCATGGGATAAAGCATGAGAGGCTAAATGATTTTGATTTCTCATGGAGAAAAGGATGTTGAAAACTGAAATACTATGTCGGGAGCGAATGTTTTCGTACATAACATCCCACATGAAACATAGAAAACCTAAGGAAATGAATGATGCTTAATGCAGTGTCATGACCCGCTTATATATATATATATGTGTGTGTATTCTTTTGGTTTTTAATATATGACCTAATTGTTAAGTTGATTTTAATTGTAAATATAAAATATATTTATTAATTTTTTCTAAATTATCCATATAAATACTCTCTCAAACATAATTAAGTAAAAAAAAAGACAATATTAAAAAAGATGATTAATATGTTTTAGAAAAAATATGTTATATTTTTTTATAATTAACTAACTTATTTAACCTCTTTAATCTAATTAAATTGGTTAAATAAATCTTATATTAAAAATTTGATAAGTAGATATATGGACAATTCAAAATCTCTCCCCCTTTAAAAAGAAACCCACACACCGACCCCTGTACAGCAACATGGGTATAGAACGCATGACCTCCTCTGTTACAAAAGACATCGGATGCCAATTGAACTAATAAGCTTTTGGCAGCCACTTATATACTATTACTTCCTGTACCTAATATAAAAATTTGTTTAATTTTTATTTTTATTTTAAATATAAAACCATAATTCATTTTGTTTATCATATTTATTTATTTTTTAAAGATAGTTTTTATAATAATAGTAGTTTTAACCATACACTTGATTGACAAGGATATTTTAAGAAAAACAACACCTATTTATTACAAATAACTAAACTAGTTTTTTTAATTTACTCAAATTACTCAACTAATTTTTATATTAAGGATCAGAGATAGTACTACTACTACTTCCTTTTGAATTTCCAAGACAAATTTTAAGTAAACTGTAAAACTGATTAACCTCATTAAATATAGTTAGAAAAATGTTGATATTCTACACTACAAACTTTCAAAAATGTCATTCATTTAAAGTAGCCCCTAATTAACTCACACTTAATTAATAATTAATATATCTTTAGAATAATATCTTAATCAATTATTATTTTCTTTAAAATATGTTATATTATGAAGTATAAAATCATTCTGAAAAAACGTTTTATAAACCATATCAGAAAGAGCATCATAATAAATTGCTCATTTTTTCCCTAAAACATAGGTATTCTCTTATTAAAGACAATCATATTCAATACACCGTCGAGTACTAAATGTGGATATCTCTCCTAATAAGGATTCAAATCTTGATTTATCATATTATGAGAAACTAGTCCCTTCTGTTAGACTTAACTTTGTTGGTTAATCAATTGCTCATCTCATTATTCATTAGTCACAGAACAACAGAGCGCCAAGCAATTAAGACGTTGCCGCCCGCTAGGCCCATTTAATGCAATCCACGGGTACGCCCATGCGCATCTACCTGCCCCTCTTCCTCGCAGCATTGATTAAAAGCAGTAGCCAAGTAAGTAGGTTAGTTCTTCATAATGCAGAATTAAGGTTTGAATCGTTATAAAGAGAGGTAATTATAATATTTAGTATTTGATAATGTCTTGAACAAGATTGCTTGTAATAGCTGGTAAAAAAAATTGCTTGTAATAGAAAGATATCCTTGAAAAAAAAAAAGTTGATATACAATATGTGTGCGGTGTGCTATATAGTACTCCTCCGGTCCTTATTATAAGACCCAATTTGAATTTTTATTTGGTCCTAATTATAAGACCCAATCTATTTTCTCTCTTATATTTATGCATTTTTTTTCAAGATAATCCTTCTAATAATGATAGTTTTAGCTAATATACTTAATTAGTAAGGATATTTTAGGAATAACAATACTTATTTATTATAAATAACCAACTTAACTTACTTTCTTAATCTCCTCAAATAAGTCAATTGGGTCTTATAATTAGGACCGGAGGAGTATTTTACTTGGTTTATTACTACTCTAAAAATTAAAATTACAGTCCCATAATAAAATTTGGCTGTCTGCAATAGTTTATTAAAAAAAATTCTCAGGTAGTTAAAAAATTAATTTTTGACGTAAAGAAATTCAATTTTAATTTGTCAAATACTTCTGCCTCTATTTACTTGTCCTAATTTGAGTTTATAATTATTATTTTTCAACAGAAAAAAGGTATAATTATTATTATTTTCATTAATGGCATTAAAAGGATGAAGTTAATGTTTAAAATAGTATGACAATGTTGTGGCAAAAAAAAGTATGATACTACGTGGAGGATAATTTAAAAATAAAATAATTTTTTTTAATTCGTGTATTTTTTTAATGAGAATGAATACTTAATAATAGATGGAGCTCTATTTTGCCAATTTTTTTGGGCTGAACCTATTTTGCAAATTGCAGTTGGGATTTTATAGGATGGCCAGCCACTTTTGCCAGAAATAATCTCATGCTTCTAAAGAAGAAAATGACATCCACCAATTGATGGTTTCGATTCTGTTATCCAAACTAGCGTCGACAAAAGATTCTTTGATCTCAACTGTAATTTGACAAGTTCCGAATCACTGGAACCCTAACACAGCTCAAATCAATAATGCTCAGAAAAGATTAAATCGTAACTTTGACTTACAAAAGACCCAACATTTTCTCATAATTACTACCATCATTTATAATTCGTTCACGTACGCCTTTAATATAATGTTTTTTGAGCCAGAAACAGGCATATACGTTGTGCTTCTAGCCTTCTGTTTTTTTTTTTTTTTTAATTTTAATATTACCCCATGATCATCATTATTTATAAAGGTAAGCTTTTTTGGTTTTGACCAATTGAATGTCAGCTCCCACTTCTAATGTCCCAACTAAAATATTTATGCTTTTCGTCCAAACGTCATCCGGTATTCAGTATCCACATACTATTAAAATCAAATCAAATTGAATTCTCGACCGATCTTCCAGACTCAATTTACTGAACTTCTGTTCATCCACCAACAAATCTGACGTAAGCACTTCTCTTTGAAACTAATAAAGCCAAGCCTCGCTTCCCTCCCCAATCTGCACTTATCCTTTATCTTTTGCTTCTACAGTCTAGAGTTTCTGGGCTTTGCATCTAACAATTATGGCCATGACGAATCAAGCATTCGTCTTCTTCACCCTAGTGCTTCTGTTCTGTCTTTCTGTTCTTCATTCTGCTTCTTCTCGCAGCTTATCGTCCGAGTCTTCTGAATTCTCCACCGCTGTTCTTGATGTATCAGCCTCGCTTGAGCAAGCCCAGAAACTCCTTACCTTCAACCCTGAAAAGCTTCGACCCAATAACCTGCAAGATGAAGAAACTAAGATTGCCTCTAGTTCTTCTTCATTCTCCGTTCGGTTACACTCTAGAGAAACTTTACTCAGTTCCCAGCACAAGGACTATAAGGACCTGGTGCTGACCCGACTCAACCGTGACTCGGCCCGAGTGAATTCGTTGAACACCAAGCTCCAGCTAGCTGTCGACCAACTCCACAGGTCGGATCTTCATCCGATTGAAACGGAGCTCCAGCCCGAAGATCTGTCGATGCCTGTTTCGTCAGGCATTAGTCAAGGAAGCGGCGAGTACTTTTCCAGAATCGGAGTGGGACAGCCGTCCAAGCCTTTCTACATGGCCCTTGACACCGGAAGCGATGTCACCTGGCTTCAGTGCCAGCCTTGCTCTGATTGTTACCAACAATCCGACCCGATATTCAACCCCTCCGGATCTTCTTCCTACGGCTCGATTTCTTGCGACGCCCCACAGTGCCGGGCTTTGGACGTCTCGGCTTGTCGGAGCGGCAAGTGTCTGTACCAGGTGGCGTACGGTGACGGGTCCTTCACCGTCGGAGATTTCGTAACTGAAACGGTTTCGTTCGGGAACTCCGGCTCCGTGAACCGCGTTGCTCTCGGTTGTGGCCACGACAACGAGGGTTTGTTTGTTGGTGCTGCCGGTTTACTTGGACTCGGCGGCGGGCCACTGTCACTCACATCTCAGATTAAAGCGTCGTCATTTTCGTACTGCCTTGTTGATCGGGACTCGAGTCAATCGTCGACTCTTGAGTTCAACTCGGCCACACCGAGTGACTCTGTCACCGCCTCGTTACTAAAGAACAGCAGGCTTGACACTTTCTACTACGTCGGACTCACTGGAATCAGCGTTGGAGGCCGAACTATCTCCTTGCCCCCGTCTGCCTTTGCGATGGACCAATCTGGAAGAGGGGGAATCATCATAGACTCTGGAACGGCCATAACTCGGTTCCAAAGTGAAGCGTATAACGCACTCCGCGACGAGTTCCGGAGATTAACACAGAACTTGCGCTCCACCAGCGGGTTTGCTCTGTTCGACACCTGCTACGATCTGTCTTCACTGAGGAGCGTGTCGGTGCCGACGGTGGCTTTTCACTTCAGCGGAGGGAGATCGTGGCAGCTGCCGGCGAAGAACTACCTGATCCCGGTGGATGGGGCGGGGACGTTTTGCTTCGCATTTGCTCCGTCGTCGCAGCCGTTATCGATAATAGGGAATGTGCAGCAACAGGGGACACGTGTCAGCTTCGATCTGGCAAACTCCAGGGTGGGATTCTCGCCCAACAAGTGTTAGAAGTGAAATGCCGTGTTTACCCTTCCCGCCTTTAAAAAGGTTGGATTCCTGTCGTATCCGTCGCGTGAGTCTGTGACTGTAGATTGAATGTAGTTGGGTGGTGGTGGGCTGAAATGGGCCCACCGAATTAAAGTCGAAGGGGCCATTTGGGGTGGGGTTGGTTGGTGTGACCCATAATAATGAAATGATCATAAATTGTAATTTTGGGCAATGATGATTTGGAATTTGTATAGTTGAGAGCTGAAACTTGAGTGGATGTGTTATTAGAGTGCAGGTAAAAGGGTAAGCTTTGAATCTCCATATAGTAATATAATTTATTTAGTGGGCCATCCTCATCTTTTTAATCTCATGAGCGATTTCAGTTAACCTGTGCTTGCTGAAATGACCTCGCCTTGTTAACCCTGGAGAGGCGCTGGAAATTGCCAAGGAAACAATCCGAATGCCTTTATCTCGGGGGTGGGGGGACAGGCGAGTTTTATTGGGAAGAAGCCAATTAAATATCCATCTAGAATGATGATAACCTGCTTTCATCTGCGCCGCCGTCGCCGGCCGTGAGTGATGGTGGCCGCCAGCAATGGTACGGTTTTTTTAAAAGTGGATGTTTGGTAATACAGAAAAGTGTTTTTAAAATTATGGTTTTGTTTTTACATAAACATTCTAAATTAAAAAAAAATTCTGGTCTTATTTATATATAAGTCATTTTTATCAAGAAAAATTTTAAATTTTATTAACTCTTATTTAAAATTTAACTTTTTAATTTTATTCCTATTTATACCTCATATAAATAAGATTAATGCAGTAATAAATAAAAAATAAAATTACGAAAAGTTTTTTTTAAATATCTTATAAATAAGATTCAAAATTTTTTTTTAGTTATAAATAAGACCAAATGAGTAATGAAGTCAATTTAACAAATTCTAAAATTTCAAATTAGGCCTCGCAACTAATTTGGGATTTTGTAACGATTTGGTTCCATCATTTTCGAGGCATTTAATTGAATTGACTTTTTCTCTTTTATCTTTGAAAATTATAGGTAAAGTGGCATATAGCATATTAATATTATTTTTCATATGCATTAACACTCTAATTTTATTTATAGTATATATATCACTCTAAACCACAAGTAAAATTTGAATGCGAGATATAACTGAAAAATAATATCACAACATATAAGAATGTTGAATATACTTAGACGACGACAACACAATATGGCGTTTGATGCTACTCTCCGCAATATATCTGCTATAATTGATGTCTTGTGTTCGAGTATGACATTTGGCCTCGAATGGGAGTAATCCAAAACTACGCATAAGACAACACGTGCACACAGCGCCCTCTGAAATGCGGGGTCCATCTTCGTAATTATCGGCAAAGTTCCTTTGCATGCACAATGGGTAAATTCTTATCCTCATATATTTTAATTTATATTTTAAAAAATACTACTTCCAGTTATTCCGGTTCTTAATATAAGACCTCGTTTGATTTTTATTTTGATCTTAAATATAAAGTCCTAATCTATTTTGTCTATAATATTTATGTATTCTTTTAAGATAGTCCTTCTAATAATAATAATTCTAATTAATATATTTGATTAATAAGAATATTTTAGAAAAGATAATATAACAAATAACTTAATTAACTTTTTTTTTAATCTTTTTAAATTAGCTAATTAATTTTTATAATTGGAAGCCGAAGTAATAACAGGAAAAAGAGGAGTGACATGGATAAAAAACTGTTTAGGCTGCCAAAATTTACTCGCCAGTACATAAATGAGAGGGTAAAAAATTTGTGGAGTGATAATATGAGGAGGCTACAAAGTAGGGAGCAGGGCTAGCCTGCAACCTTGTTAAAAGTATAGAGGTGCCCCAGCGATGAGGTAGTTCATTTTGTCAGTACTTTGATTATTACTCTACATTTATCACATTTGTCCTTCATTTTGTGTCCTTTGAGAATTACATGTATAATATCTGAAACTATTAAAAATTACTCTCTCCGGTGTCGGTTAAATGTGATTAAGCAAATAAATATGTAATATATATTTATAGAAAATAAGAAAAAAAAAATGAAAGAGAGTAAGAGAGAGAGAGTAAAGCAAAAGATAGAATAGTCAATTAAGGCAAGGATAAAAACAAAACAAAAAAACAATTTCAATAAACCTTTCTAGTAGTCAATTAGTGTAAGTTATCCTTTAAAAAATTTTGAAATCTCACCGTATCCCCTTGACTAAATTTTTGTGTGTGAAAAGACAAAAATATCTTATTTTATTTGAATTACAAATAATCAAATTTGTGTTATAAATCGTTGTATTCTTGTTTGAAATTGATAAATTCTTATTCAAATCATCGAATTTGCATTATTCATTCACTCATAAAATTTACAATAATTTATAACTCAAATTTAACTATTTATGATAAAAATTTAATGATTTGCGACTCAAATAAAATAAAGATATTTTTGTTTTCACACACAAAATGTTGATAAAATAGTAAAATTTTAGAATTTTTTAAGAGTAGACTGATATTCAAATTAATTAGCTATTAATGGGTTTGCAGAAATTCTCGCTCGCATATCAAGGTTTTGGCTGATGAGTTCTTTATTTTTTATAAATTATTTTTAGCATGTTTTTAAAAAATATATTAAATATTATTAATTTTATCTTAAAATTTAATAAATTTTAGTTTTATTCTTATTTAATATATATACTATTCAAAATAATAATAATTTATACAATAATAAATAAAGAGTAAAATAGTGCATATATTCATGCAAAATTACATATCCTAGGATAAAAAATATTTTCTCTTACTTATAAATAAGACTCTTTTAATTATTTTATTTAAAAGCTTTCTTCAAGGTATTTGATTTAGCTTATTTCAAGTAATTCTGTGCTGTGCAAAAATAAATAGGTAAATGAAATTTTGTCTTGTAAACCATAAAAGTAATTTTTTAAGGGAAAATTAGAATAAAGAACCTGTAGAGAAAAATATTTAGTGCGATCATAAAAGTTAGAATTATTTTAAAGGACTACATATTAAAATATAATTTTAGAAAGACAAAATTACCCACAACTAATCCTCCTATATTCTCTCATACGATATTTCAACAATTGATGGTTAGTGAGTTCTCCCCTTTTCCATTAGCTCACACCCCACTCCACACAAAATCAGAAAATCTTTGAGACTCGTTGATGATAAAGGCTTTTATATGCTTTTGAAATCTGATTTTTTGGCAGTAAGTGCTAACATGATCATTTGCTCTTGAATCCTTTTTGCATCTCTCTCATCATCTATTAGAGATTGTTGCAGAGGGTAAACTTTTTTTGCTTCTCTCTTATCATCTATCAGTGATTGCTGCAGAATATATTTAACCCAGGTATGTTTCAGTTGCCCGCCATCAACATATTTGTAATTAATTTCATGCCCTAACCTTAGGATTTTGGCATATTTGATAGACATTAATATATAAGTTTGCCGATCGAACTCGTGGCTTGATGGTTAAAGCATTCTTGACCAGCGCCTTCAAACATGGCAGCGAGCATCACGTACGCACAATGATTAATATGCGATTTTTTATTCATCCACTATCATGATTGTATGGCTATTTTAGGGACGCTCTAGATTTCTAATTTTTTTTTTTTAAAAAAGAAAAGCAATTTCATTATTGTTTTGGAATAAATGCCCAGTAGCCTAAAGAACAGGCAAGAAAAACATGATTTTGGAATCGTTATGTTTTCAGATCATAACTATGTGATATGTATTTGTACCTCATCTTTTCATATTTTTTATGCATAGATAGAAGGTATATTATCATACAGCAGCAGCAACTAGTTCATTATTGTTTTGTTACTAGCTTTT
Source organism: Neltuma alba (assembly GCF_004799145.2). NCBI lineage: Eukaryota > Viridiplantae > Streptophyta > Magnoliopsida > Fabales > Fabaceae > Neltuma > Neltuma alba. The sequence goes on from NW_021635193.1 coordinate 118,774, forward strand.
CGTTTGTGGATCTTATTGAATATTACTGTAGTTGGAATTTATTCATTAATAAATCGGTTTAGCTAGTAATATAATTATATGATAATTGTCACAAATTATCTTCTTGGTGAATTAAAAATATCATGTTACTAGCTTTTTTGTTTTTGGAAGTAATTTAATATTACTTATTTGAAATTTCTTAATCAGGAAATTGATTTAGCAATAAGAAAGGCTCGAAAATAATGGATTGTTAGCATTCTTTGGAGATTTTTTGTGACTTTCATATAGGTGGGCAAATTATTAATCAAGCAAGAGGAGTGCTACGCTATGAGGGAGGGAGAACAATAGGTAAAATGGTTGAATATGGGCTATCATTGACAGAACTAACAACCATGGTATCATCTTACTTGGGGGAAGCTATAACTGGGAAGAGAATCAAATATAGTTTGAAGTTTGATCCTTCTCAGCTCATAAACCTTATTGATGATGATAGAGTAAAACAATTGATAAAATACAATGAAGAAAGTACTCATTTGTATATTATCAATAAAGAACAAAGTAGAATATCAAGCCAATCAATACAAGGGTAAGAAATTATTGTATAATATTATGTATTTACGTTGTATAACTTTGATATGCTTTCATATCAATGAATAGAGTAAATAATTTTGAATTGAATATAAATGTAGTGTGGAGCGATCATAAGGACATTTCCACATTCCGCCTCCCTCAAGCGAGAATATTATTTCTCTGCCTCACGCAATTCATAGCGTTCCTGCACCAATACCTGAGTTAAATTCGACAAAATGGAGTGAATTAATTGTGGGAAGTGGGCAAATTTTTGATGATACAGCTAATTTTAGGGAAGCACTATATAAATATAGCATCGAGCACAAATTTGAATACAAATTTTCAAAGAACAACCCCAATAAAATGATTGTGAAGTGCAATATTGATGGATGCAAGTGGAAGATTACAGCGTATGCAATGGCAAATAATACTACGTGACAACTTTTATTAATAAACATGATCATTCAGTACAAGACAACATACAAGTGTCTCACAAGAATAGGTCTGATTTGGTGGCATCTATAATTGTTGACAATGTTAGGAACAATCAAGACAAAGCACCTAATGATATTCGTAATGACTTCTTTCAAGAATATGGAGTACCATTGAATTATCATCAAGCTTGGAGGGCAAAGGAGAGAGCATTGAATAACATTAGTGGGTCAATACATCAATCATATATATTAATTCCTTGGATATGTAATTGTTTAATGGAAGCTAATCCACAGACAGTTGCCAAGTGGACCTCATCTGCTAACAACCATTTTGAAAAGCTATTCATAGCATATGGGTGCTATATAACTGGATTTTTGCTTGGTTGTGGACCAATTTTATATATTGATGGTTGTCACCTAAGTGACCCATATTTAGGGACACTACTGGCTGCAATGCAAATAATGACTTGTATCCATTTGCTTATGCAATTGTAAATGGCAAGATCTATAAAGACTGGTTGTGGTTCTTGAGGAATATAAAAGAATCGATTGGGTCTGTACAGATATCTATTATTTCTGATCGTCATAATACGATTGTTTGTGCATTGGGAGAAGTATTTGGTGAGTCTTGTCACACTTTTTGTTATAGGCACATAAAAGAAAACTTTAGTACTGAGTTCTCTAAAGTATGTAGTGGACAACGTAGAAGGTGTAAGTAGGAAGCACTAAAGTTACCTGATGTCGTTGCATATTCTCGATTAGATACTGATTTTGACAAGGCAATGGGGAATCTTAGGTCCCTTTCTCCTAAGTTGGCAAGATGGGTTCAGACACAAAGTGATGTTGATAGGTGGGCTATTTCACGCTTTCCATTTAGACGTTGGGACAATATTACCACTAATCTTGTAGAATCTTTCAATGCACGGTTAGTTAAAGAAAGGAGGGATAATGTATATGTTTTGATAAATGAACATTGAGAAAAACTAGCTAAAAAGCTTTATGCTATTAAAGAAGCAATGGGGAAGTGGAAAAATGGGTTTAGACCCAAGATTAAGGCCTTACTTAAGGATCATGTTGCTCGAGCTGAAAATATGATGGTACAACTTTATAGTCCACATCGAATGCTTGTTCGCGTAGGTAATAAAGATTTGAAAGTTAATGTGCTGCTAAGAGAGTGTACTTGCCAAGCCTGACAAATGACAGGAATCCCATGCTCTCATGCTTGTGCTGCAATAAAGAAAATACATGGCAATGTGTACACATATCTTGAAGAGTGTTATTTGTTGTCCTCACAAGAAAAGACTTACATGAATACTATGATCCCAGTAGAAACTCATGATATGCCAAACCTGAATAGGTTGTGCTTTGATGATTATAGGACAAATACCTTTTTACAACCCCCTGTTACAAGCCAACCCCGGGTCAGACCTCAGAAAAAATGTCATGAATCAAAATTCCAGCATAAGTTGCAATATAAATGTTCTCAATGTCACCAATCTGGGCATAATCATGCAAGTTGTACAAATCCTAATCCAACTGAACCATGAAAAAGGTAATAGGTATATATTTTAGTTTTTGATTTAGCATTTTATCATTTACTTGGATTTAAATTTTAATCACTCCATTTTATCAATTGTATGTGCAGGTTTTATGGCAATGGACATAACGTGGAAGAAAAGGTTATTGGTAGCTTCATTGGTATCATAACATTTCTAGTTCGAATTTACTTATTAAAACAGTGACATTGTTGAAATTTCTTATTAAAAATGTAAGGAGATTTGGTTATATTGTCTTTCTTTTGGTATGTATTAAGATAGTGAAAGTGTTCAAATTTTCTCATTAAAATAGAACTACTTCTCTAAAAGAAACACTATATGTTATGGACGTTCAAATCTACTTAGTCAATGAATTTTTGTAACTTTATAATTTAATTAAAAATACATATATGCAATTGTAAAATATTTTCAGCCAACGCATATATTTAAAAGATTTTCACAAGCAAGATTTAATAAATAAATGAAATTAAACATTTAAATGACTAAAAAAATAAATTTTTATATTTATAAAATTAATCAAATTTATAATATGGTAATTGATTTAATAGCATAACAAAAAATATCAGAATATGTATTTTTAATTTTGAATAAAGATATGTTATATGTAATTAAATTATAATTATTAAATAATATTTGTGTTGAGGAGGGCCATTTTGGTCCAAAAATAAGTTAACACTGTGATTTAATGGTTATGGATAAAAGTTGAATATTTAGGGGGGAAAAAGCTTGTGTAATATATATTTTAATTTTAAGAATATTTATAAATATTTTCAAAATAAAAAAGAGATCTCTGTGATCTAAGTAAAAATAATATTAATGTATTTTACTCCTTTCTTTATTATTAAATATAAACAGAATCAAGAGAATTACAGAGCCAACAAATAAAGTGAAAAGGGTAATTTGGTATTTTAAAATTTATATTTTAACACTTGGTCCTTTTAAATAATTCTAATTTTTATGGTCCTTCTTATTAAATATTTTTCTCTTCAGGTTCTTTGGTCTAATTCTCCCTCTCTGTTTTTTTTTTTTTATCTGTTACCAAACTGGTACTTAAGCATGTCCACTTAAGTGCTCTCTTCTTCTTTGTAATTTCCTTAGTTAGGATTGTGAACTTTATGTGTGGCCTGATTTTCTTTTGTGGTTCTTGGTTTTGTGGTTGTTAAGGATCATGTCTGTGCCGTTAAATATGCATCTTTTTATTAGGTTGAAATAAAATTGTCTGTAAATGAAAAAACATTATGTAATAAATTATATGTGGTATAATGAACCCAAGACCCAAATAAGTCAAAATGTGAGACTTTTAAGGTTAATATGTCTTTAAAATTTGAGCGTATTTTGGTTTTACTCTCTCAAATTTCAAACTTGTGGTTTTAGTCTCTAGATAAAATATTAGTCCTTAGAAGTGTAACAATATTAGAATCTACTTAAATATCATAAATGGCATTAAAATGGTAATATAAACTCGCTAGATGCCACCTAACTGGATTTCGTGTGAATAATGTATAGAAGATTTTAAAAAAAAAGATCGGATCTCAAAATGCAGTTGTTTAGCTTCTTGTTTTTTCCTTACTCTTCATACCTTGCGTTTTGAGAACTCAAACCCTATATACAATCATTTTTTGTGCTGCATTTTGAGGACTATTTTTTCTTTTTGTTATTCACACAATTCAGTTAAAATGTCATTTTGTTATTCACACAATATTCACTTAATGAGTCTACATCATTTCTTTAACGTAGTTTACAATTTTTTTAGCAGATTTTAATATCATTACACTTCTATGGACTAAAGCTTTGAGATAGACTAAAACTAAAATCATGAGTTTGAAATTTGATGGATAAAAATCAAAATGAACCCAAATTTCAAGTACCAACAATTATATTAACTCTACTTTTATTATATATATTTGTTTAAAAGCCTGGCAGAAAGGGAAAGGTTTTATTTCTTTTATAGTAACTTTCTGTTTCTTTTGTTTGTCAATGTTGTATACGAGCATTTGATTATTCGACGGTTTAAAAGTAGAGTTAATACAAACTTTAATCTTTTAAATTTACTCTTATTTTGATTTTGGTTTTTCAAGTTTTAAGTCATAGGTTTTGGTTCTTCAAATTTCTTTTCATTTAAAATATTAGTCCCTATAATATAATAAAAACTTGAACTATTTTGGTCTTAAAAAGACTAAAACCTACGGTTTGAAACTTGATGGGCCAAAACTAAAATAAAGACAAATTTAAGGAACTAAAGATTATATTAACCCTTAAAAATACAAGTTAATCACGTCTTCTCCATGGGATAAAGGCCCATTTGTCTACGCTATTAAGCTGATAATTAAGCGGCTTACGTGGATGAATTATGAATGTGGACGAGGACACGTGCATGGGGACGCGGGATGAATTATGAATCTAAGGTGCGAAGCGTCTGAATATACGGCCAACTTTCTGATTTGGCGTCCCAAGCAGCTAAGCCACCGCGCGCCATGTCTACTTTTTCTTATCTCTTGGCGTCCATCAATTGTTGAACTGATTCGTTTGCAGCGACAGGTTTCAGCTTTCAACCCTGAATTCAACTGGAGATATATAATTTCTGTTATTTTGTGGATTTTTTTAATTTAATGCCATTAATTTTCAATTCATTGAAAATTCAAGTTATATTCTTGATCATTCAAATTCCTCATGAACAAGAACCTCAGTAAATCCGACCAAAGGGTCTTTGGTATACACCAAAAATACTTTCACCCAAATCGAAACAAAATATACCTCACATATTTACTTTGTATATCATAAAATCATTTTTAAAATCATAATTTAGTTTCACTCAGACACCCCTCTAATCACGCATTCAAAAGCTAACTCTATATTTACTTACAATTATATATTTGGATATTGAATTTCAATCAATATCTAAACCCATCCAATATCCAAATTTCAAAATACTTGTCAGATCAGAAACTTATGCATATCAACAAGGAAAATAAGTGTTCAAGGACAAGGTTCGTTAATGAATTAGGTACCGATCGATTACTCCGTTTTATCTTCTAACTCGCAATAAGCTGAACTCAGACTGACTCAACAAAGAATAAGAAATACAAATGAATCGACCAATAGAACTGCGACTCCATTTTTTACTTGAACAATGAAAAGAATTTAAAATTGAACATTACTTATCATTGCACATCTGAGTTTGTATTGACAAACACCACTATCGGTAGTAACAATGATCAATATGTACAGTATATTTGATAACTATTATTAGAATATTAACATTAAGCCCCCTTCATTTCAGCAATGGCCACAAAATGAGAGCCGCATACCAATTAGAGTGCATGTGGAAGATTAGTTAAATTTTCGCCAACCAGGGTTTCCTCTGAGCCATTACTGTAGGGAAAGAAAATACCTTAGTCAGCGTAATCAAGCTAATATTTGTGTCAACAAAATGCATTTTTCAAATATTTACCTAAGATAGCTCAGAGCTGACATTCGATAAAGGCAGGTGAAGACCAGAATATGCAAACCGATGGTATAAAAGAAAGCAAAAGTTCGGGCATACCTGCAAGAGATTGTTCATCAAATAACGATGCACAAAATCATACAATCCACAGAAATAAGAATGAAAGAAAGACGCATTTGACATACTATAAACAAACTCCTAGAGCGAGAATAAGAAGTTAAAATAAAATCCTGAGGCAGTATCTACAATACACACAGAATATGGTGGCAATGGCCGCAGGTTTTCTGGGCACAAATCGCTTGCTGCTGGCAGAGTCTGGTAAGGACATGACCAATTGGCAGAGCAAGTACTAGACAATAATTCTACTGAGGTAGATAATGACATACTCAAAGGTAAAACAAATACTAAAGAAGACATCAACAAGAATCAGCTGGAAAGTAAAATTTGAAACGCTAAGGCAGAAGATAAAGACATTGGTTTAGGAAACAACCAGTATCAGTGCGATGAATTGGAGAACCCGTTAAAGAAAATTATGTTATAAATGGTGGCTGATGAAACAGTAAACTGTTGGACATGAGCTCTAAGTGATTAATTACCATTGATTTAAATGTGAGACAGATTATATAGTCACATGGGGACAGGAATATTAAATCATTAGTCTCTGAATTAAATATAGCACAATCATACTTGTTGCCAAGAAGAAAACGTCCACTGCTGAGCGTGATTCTGTCCCTGAATCCTAGTTCTTTGTATCTTTGGTCCCTTTCCTATTTGCACGCGGAAGAGATAAATCAGATCGTATTTGGAAAAAATAATAATAATAATAATAACAAAGATCATTAGTAAATAAAATATAGTGCGAGACAACTAGTTTGTTTGCATGGTTGCCTACAGGCTTAGAATATGATATTTGAACGAAAGACTTCATCATTGGGAGTCCTATAAACTGTTTCACAAGACAAAAAGATGATGCGAAGAATATGGTGTCTCATATAATCGATTTTAACACTTTAGTTTCCTTTAAAGATCTTATCTGGTTTTTTGTTATCTTCAACAAAGTCTTCTATCTCAACATATCCATCAGTAGGGGATTAGTCAGGATTGATGAATCATTAGTTCAAACTGCGAGATATAAACACTTGATGCTTTTCTTAAGGATGGATGGCACCAGTCCACCTTTTTTGAGAATGCTGCAAAAGGATTTATGTCATCTTCGTATATCTTCTTGTATTTAGATTCAACATCTGAAGTGAAACCACTTTCAAGATCTTCCGCATACTGCACGTAAAGATAAATTCAATCAATTCTTTGAAAATATCAGAAATGGGGGAAAAAGAATTTGAAAAAATGTTACATTAAAGTTTAAAATAAACAGAACCATTTAAACAACCTTTTTGGAACCCCTAGAAACCACTTTCTCAGTATTGTAATCTTGGACATAACGAATCTTCCCGTACAGCTTTACGTTATCAGCTTTGGTCTTTTCCAGTTCCACTGTTAGTACTCCAATCTTCTCTTTCAACTGCCTCACTTCCTGTTGAAAATATTAACCAAGTCACATAGTCACATCTATAATATAAAAGTTTGATTCTTGATTGCAATAATGCAAGGATGAATAAATCAGTCATTACTGAAATTGTTTACCTCTTCTGACTCTCGCAAACGTGTTCTAAATCGATCCCTTTGGTTACAAATTACTTTAAGCATTGAGCTCTGGTCCTGCTCCGAGGTTACATGCCTCGGATCTGTAGTCTGATGCAGATAAGGCCGTGTAAGAATTTTTAAAATTTAAATGAACAGATAGGCAAGATAGAAGAAAACTTTCCTTGCAGAACTAATCACTGTGTATGGGAGTATCCAGTAAATATCGGCAAAAAGAATTGTGCTAAATGGTATCTAATTTATTTTAATTTTTTCGCCAAAATACCACCATAAACCTAAATGCATATTTTGTTAACTTTAATGAAAGCAAAATGTACTCCTTTTTAATTTTCTATTTGGGCATATTTGAAGAAAATATTATTTATTATTTTTACATGCACATAATTAAATACAATACATATTTATATGTTTAGGTTAACTGAGGATATTTTAATAAGATATTTAAAATAAGAAGTGTATATTTTGAAAATAGAAAATTTATGTAATTTCAGCAAAATTCAAGGGAAGTTCATGTGATTTGCTAAACTTGATTTGAATTTGAATGTGGGTGGAGCTGTAAGGTTCAACTTCCTAATCATTTAGAAACAGAGACAGCATTCCGTCATGAAAATGACTGGCCCAAAAGCTCAAATTAATAGGGGAACGCGGAAGGCATAAGAATAGTTTTTATTTATACCTCAACAAGATTTTGTCCCCAAAACAGAATTCTCCATTCTGGCATTCTCCAATAGTAAATACCATGAAATAGCCAAATATTATACTGATGTTCCCAGTTAAAATTTCTCTTTACAGTAATACAGAATGATAAATTCTTAGGTATAGGAGTTAGTCCTAATTGTTTAACATATTTGCTTAAAATTGTTCAAATGCAGCAGGAATCCCAAAGACATTTCCCTAAGCTCCAGCAATGTTCTCCTGAACGTTTGTTTCGAAAAGTTTAGAATTTTCTCTACAATTTATATCTAGTCAAAAGAAAAGACATCTAATCTGGCTGTATGATTTGCTTAAATTACATACTAGTAAATAAACTTAGAAAAAATCATATGGAGAATGATTCGGTATCCCGATCAAACAAAATGGGATTAAATTACAAATGGCGTAAGAGAATCAGTTCTTGATCACTGAATGCATCATATTTGATTTCTATGAAAGAGAAATTTACCTCAGTTGCTTCACCCCCACCAGCCTCTGAAAGATCCCAATCATCAGGAAAAGGTCCTTTACGATCCTTAGAATTATAACCCTGTATCAGAAAGGGTATGCTTGGTTTGTAAAAGACAAGCACAATGTAATCCTAATTCGTAAAGGAAATGAAGAAGAATAGAAGCAGCAGATATAGTAAACAAAAATCTAGAGGTAATTGATGCAAACCTTCAATATATCATCTTCCAACTTCTGTATCAATTTTTGTTGTTCGTGAACCTTTGCTGTAAGTTCTGCTATCTTATGTTCTGCTTCCTCCAATAAAGATGTTTTCTCAAAAAGTTTGACCTGAAAATGGCAGGATGACCCCTAAATCAGCAAGAGCGACGACACCCAAAAATAGTCTGATAGGCAAGACTCGGAAAGGAAATTAAAATGGTTACTGGATCACTTAGCCTGGGCAATGTTCAATTGAAAGAATTATGAGACATCCCAATAGTTCTTACCAATTTTGGGAACAACACTAGAAATTCAGTTTTGAGAGAGTTTTTAACCCCAATTTATCATTAAAAATAGGGGAAGGGAGAAGAAGTGAAGAGAGGGGATGGAATCGCTAAATTGTCCTGCTCAAAAGAACCCAAATTCACACCTTCAATTGTGTCAGTTCATGCTCCATTTTCCGATTTTTGTCAAGAAGAAGAGATTCCATCTTGCTCATCTCTTCCCCACTTGTAGCCAGATCCCAGTCTTCAGCCTCAATCGAATTATAACCTACTGCCTGTATGTAGAACCATGAAGAGTTAGATGGCAAATGCAGTATTAGGTGCCACAATGAAAACTCGTGGACATTTTTACATATGTAGCTAACTTAAGCACTAGGAAAGAAGGAGGAAACTAAAATTGCCTGTAGAATTTTCACTTTCTTCTGCAAATCATCAACCATTTTTGCTGTTGGTCTCGCATGAAGCTCTTTCTTCATCTGTTCGAGAGCAGCCTCCTATATCAAAAGGAATAGGAAAGTAGAAGTTAGAGAACACAACTGTAATTCTTGAAAGGTATTTGTCCTGGATGTATAATGCCGAGCATTCATGAGCATTATAGAAAAAACAAGAAAAGAGCATACATAACAAGGTCATAAGCTCACAAAATAGTTAGCGGACCCTGCGCCTTAGCACAGAGCCCAAGGTGAGCCACACTGTCCATAGATATGAATAGTACACCTTTCTACAACTTTCAGTGTGTGTGTGTGTGTGTACATATATATATTGATAACGAATTGACTGAGTTGAGCAGGGAAAGCAAAAATGTGGCAGACGTGTAAATGGATTAATATGCCTTCCTCACAATTTGCTAGTATAGCCAATACTTGCGAAGCAATAACTGTGAGCAGGGATTAGGCACAACCACCTAAAAAATGTGAGATCAAACTTTTCAAGCATTCATAACTTTTGGTGGTTTACAAGGAAAAAAATAATACTTAAACGTGCTGAGTGTCAACCACTCTCCCACTCAATTCACCAAGCATTCTGAGTTATTCTCAGATATGCGAATGTCTCAACTCAGATGCAATGCATCATACCAGACGATGATTGCTAAACAGCAAACATCAGCAAGGGGGAATGAATCAAGAGCCAATTCCCCCCCCCCCCCCCAGAAGAAAAAACCACAAAAACCCATTACCAAAGACCCTGCTCCTTCTTCATGGCCAACATATTGCCACCCGTCCCCCACAATGGATTGAAGAAGGAGAGGCAATCTGATGCTCCATCTAGCTCAATGAGAAAAGAGGAAGGAGAGGGGAAGAGAGAGAGGGGGAGGGAGGGAGGGAGGGAGAGACTCATTGAAAGCATCAGAAGTTTTGGCAGCAAGTGGCTGCTATTGTGGGGCAGGGAGCTTGTAAATGAATTTATATAAGGAAAATGAGTTTTACGGTGGAATTATTTTAAAGTTTTGGTCTGAACAAGAAGAAGAAGCAGCAGATGGCATTGATGAGTGTGAATGTGACGAGTTGCTGTTGCTATTGCTGCTATTTGAAGGCCACACGGTTGTGTGTGAAAAGAGGAGGCTGAGGAGCTTGTTTTGGAAGGTTAAAACAGAGATAATAAGGTAAATGAAGGCTAGCTCCTACAGCAAGAAAATGGAGCGTGTTGATTCAAAGTTCAAAGCTTTATTTACTAGAGAGGGGTGGGGGAATCAAGTGAGAGGAAAGAGAAGGAGAGGAGATGGAATTGAATTGTAGGATTGGGCATAAGAGGAGTGTAGGTTATTTTGGGTTTCCACCTTCTATTTATGTTATTTCTTTGCTTATACTCCCAACATCCTGCCTCCCTTCTTTTCCCACCCCTTTGCTCTTCCCATACACTGCTCCGCATCAGTAGGCTTTAACCTTTTGATAGATCATAATGTGCAAGTTTATTAGACCAGAAAACATGGACTAAGGCAGACTCTTTATCACTTTATGCTGATTTACAAGTACTAGCATAGGGGTTCCAATGTTTGAACTTTGGTGCTGGACTCAAAAGGCTCAAACACTATATCAGAGAACCAGGGAACCTAAAAGCTTGTAACTTAACCCCAGTGTGCTCCCCACTTCAATTTTATGGTTGTCCAGCATAGGAGAAACTTTAACCTACAATGGTCCTGAGTTGCATAATTTTTATTTTTATTGGTGGGGACCTTAATGGACATGTTGGTAAAGACGCAGGACAATTCAGCGGGGCCCATGGTGGTTTTGGTTTTGGGGAGCTTAATAGTGGAGGACAATCTATTCTCGATTTTTCTCTTGCATACGATCTTAAGATTGTCAACACTTGTTTTAAGAAGCGAGAGGAGCATTTAATCACGTATAAAAGTGGTGTCTCAAAATCACAGATTGATTTCTTTTTGGTTAAGAATCTGGACAGAAGATTGTGTACTAATTGCAAAGTGATTCCAGGAGACGGGGTGAGTACCCAACATAGAGTACTTATCCTTGATGTATGTTTTAAGAGTACCAGGCAAAAGTACCATCAAGTGGCAAAACCCAGGATTAAGTGGTGGCAGTTAAAAGGAGAGAAGCGGGAGTTATTCAAAAGGACTCTTTTGAAGGAAGGGATTTGGGAGTTGCAGGGAAATGCAAACATGATGTGGGAAGAGATAGCTACAAGGGTTCGTTTGGTAGCTAAAGCAATTTTGGGAGAATCCAAAGGTCCTGGTCAAAGAGATAAGGAGACTTGGTGGTGGAATAAGAGTGTGCAAGAGAAAGTCAAACAGAAAAAAGTTTGTTTTAAGGCCATACACTTGTGCAATAGTGTAGAGAACCAGGAAAAGTATCAGTTGGCTAAAAAAGAGACAAAGAGAGCAGTGAGCGAAGCACATACTAAAGCTTATGAAGGGTTTTATCAGGAGTTAGGAACAAAGACGGGAGAAAGAAATATTTACAAGATCGCGAAGCAAAGGGAGAGGAAAAAGAGAGATCTGGACCAAGTAAAGTGTATAAAGGATGAAGATGGTAAAGTATTAGTTACTGATGGTGATATTAAGGACAGATGGGAGGCTTACTTTTACAAGTTGTTTAATGAGGGAAGCAATTATGCAACTCAGGACTTGCAGGACTTGCTAATTAACGAAGATGATCAGAATTTGGCTTTCTACCGCAGGATACATATCGGAGAGGTTAAGGCGGCTCTCAAGAAAATGGACAATGGAAAAGCCGTTGGGCCTGATGGTATCCCTATTGAAGTTTGGAAATGTTTGGGCGATGAGGGGGAGGTATGGCTAACCAAGCTTTTTAATGAAATTCTACGCTCTAAAAATATGCCCGATGAGTGGAGGAAAAGCATTTTAGTTCCTATTTACAAGAATAGGATTGAGGTTGGAGACTTTCAAAACTGTGCAAGCTACAGGGGGATAAAACTTATGAGTCATACAATGAAGTTGTGGGAAAAAGTGATAGAATATAGATTGAGGTTGGAGACTTCTATTTCGGAAAACCAATTTGGATTTATGCCAGGGAGATCCACATCGGAAGCAATCTATTTACTAAGGGGGTTAATGGAGAGATATAGAAGTAAAAGAAGAGATTTACATTGGTTTTTATTGACCTGAAAAAGGCTTATGATCGTGTGCCAAGAGAAGTATTGTGGAAGGCTTTGGAAAAGAAAGGTGTACGGGTTGCGTATATCAAAGTCATACAAGATATGTATGAGACGGTAACTACCAGTGTAAGGACGCCTGGGGGGGAGACAAAGGACTTCCCTATTAAGATTGGCCTACATCAAGGATCCTCTCTGAGTCCGTACTTGTTCAACATTGTTCTGGATGTTCTAACTAAACCTGTTCAAGAAAGAATCCCTAAGTCCATGCTCTTCGCGGATGACATAGTTCTTATGGCAGAATCAAAAGAAAAGATTAACACTAGTTTGGAGTTATAGAGAAGGACTTTGGAGTCGAAAGGTTTCCGTTTGAGCAGGAACAAAACAGAATATATGCATTGTGATTTTGGAGGGAGGCAAGGTAATAGGGATTTGGAGGTGAGGATGGGAGAGCAAATTATTCCTCAAGTATCAAAGTTTAAATACCTAGGATCTATTATACAGGAGGATGGGGAAATTGATGGAGACATTTCTTATAGAATACAAGCTGGCTGGTTAAAGTGGAGGAAAGCTACCAGAGTTATTTGCGATAAGAAGGTACCTGAGAAACTTAAAGGAAAATTTTATCGGACTGCTATAAGACCAGTTATGATTTATGGTAGTGAATGTTGGGCAATAAAGGGAAAACAAGAGCACAAAGTCGGAGTAGCAGAAATGAGAATGTTGAGATGGATGTGTGGTCATACAAGAAAAGATAGGATTCGAAATGAAAAAATCAGGACAAGAGTCGGTGTGGCACCTATCCAAGAGAAAATGGTTGAAAATCGCTTAAGATGGTTTGGACATATGCAGAGAAGGCCTTTGGAAGCCCCGGTGAAGAGGGTGGATCAAACAAGATGGAGTCCCATAAAGAAAGGCAGGGGAAGACCGAGAAGAACGTTGAATGAGGTCATTGAACGAGACCTCCTAATTAACAACATATCTAAGGATTGGGTTGTTGACAGAGCACGATGGCGTCGTGTGATTCATGTAGCCGACCCCACCTAGTGGGATAAGGCTTGTTGTTTGTTGTTTGTTGTTTGTTGGTCTTACCATGAGATTTGTGCATACCCAAGAATAAAATGGAAGAAACAAAGTGAAAGAATAGAATATAACGGTTACAAAGTGAAAGAATAGAATATAACGGTTATGTTAGAACATAAGCATTAGGCATCAAAGGAATTGGAGTTAACGCAAGAGATCATCATAAGAAAGGAAGAAACATCACCTTTTCATTGAGCATTGCAGTCAATTTCTTGATATCATTCCTGTGTTCCTCCCTCTCATTTGATAAGGTTGTTTCGATATTGTGCAGTTCCATGTTCAACTCAGAGATCAGCTTCTCTTTGGCATTTAAAGAATTCTCAAGCATTCTATTTGAATCTAAATTGTCACTGCGGAAAAAAAAAAAGGAAAAAAAATGGCAGAAATCAGAAGGCCTGATTAGTTAGGAGCAAAAAAAGGAAGAGTTGGAGACATCTAAAAGTGAATATGCATATGTAGTTAAATAGACAGAAAGATGGACAACAAAAGTCAAACGTGAGCCCACTGAATTGGTTTAATATGATGTGCTCAACCAAACCTTGCAATTTTCTTTCTTTTGGCAACTAATTCATTGTTTGGCTGGCAATGCTTCCATTAACGGAAGACCAGAAAGTTTGGGGATCAAATAAATACTCCTTGATTTTTTTAGTGCAGAAGGAGAAATGTGAGAATCTGTTCATGCAATGCGGCTTTACTCAGATTATTTGGAAGCAACAGCTGAAACTGAAACTTCACTTAATTCCAAGAAAAACAGAAAACTTAAGGCACATATTACATTAATAGTGCTGCTTGACGAAATAATAAAGTAGTTTATCCAGCCAGTAGTTAAAATGTAAATGTTATTCATCTCAGAATAGGAAATATGTGTAAATGTAGCCAGCTGTCCTTTCAGTTCTTGCTTTGTTCCTTTGGGTTTAACAGATTTCATTTATACAGGGGCAAAAAAAGAAAAAGTACAAGGGGAAAAAACAGAGGCACCACCGCATACCTTTTCTTAGTTTCAGTCTCCTCATTTGCTGATTGTAGCTGAGACCGGAGAACTCCCTACATGAACACAGAGAAAGACAGGTACAACAAAGAGAACAAGCGTTATGATAGGAGTTGGTAAATGGTAATGCAATAAAGAAAAATTCATCCAATGCACACTTCTAAAAGTGCATAGATCAGTAATTGATTACACACTATATGGAAAATGTAATCTTATACTGCTCTTCCTTTTACACACACATCTCACCTGAAATGATAAGTAATAATTTATGAAATAATTTGGAGAGAGGTCATCACTTTTTCCAAAAAATCATTTTCGTATAGAAAAAGAAATTTTATCAGAAGTAAGGAAATACAAATATAATTCATTGGTTTTGACAGTAATTTTCTTGCTAAATTCAGAATATTCTTGCATAAAAATTGTCATGCGTTTCTCATTTTCCTTCAACACAGGAAGATTCCTATGTGTTAACTTCATACATACATGGCATATCTTCCACCGTGCTAGACTAGAAAACTAACATTCTAAATTGGCATGTATATCTATTCACAACAGCAGTGGCATGATTTTCAAGAGTGGATTACATCTCCCTCTTCTGACTCACCCATTCAAATTACATGATCCCCTCCTCTATTCAAAAAGATGCTATATTATGCTCCCTTGTAGGAAAAGATGAGCTCCAATGACAACTTCCACCTATTTTTTTAATAATATAACAAGTACCCAATTTGTATTTTCACCAATATATAAAAAGTCAATTTTTTTAAATTTAGATTAAATTAACTTTACAGTATTCATTATAATTAATTTTTAACCAGTCAAATGTTTAATTAAAAAAGAAGTTATTAAACTACCAAAACCAAAACTGTCATTATCCTTCAAAGTCTTTTAAGTCATATTTTAGCTTCAAGGGTGCTGGCCCATATTTTTAGAACACACAGAAGGTTGTGTGGTTTAATCATCTCTGTTGAGGAGGAAACTAATTTAACTTAACCGGATCTTAATATAGAACAAGAACACAGTACTAGAATATTTCATAAAAACTGAAAAAGTAGGAAAGAAAGAAGCAAAACTTATAAGAATTTGGCCATGGAGGTTAAAATTTGATGTGAGTACAAGAATTCGTGCATTTCAAAATCAAAAGAAGGTCTGTGTATGGCACCTTCTCTCTCTCCAAACTAAGAAGTCTCATTTGTGCCCGCTCAACTTCATCCATTAAAAGGTTGACCTCCGATTGCTTAGCAGCCCTCTCTTCATCTGGAAAAGCAGGAACCCAAGACACAATTTCTTTTAAATATAACTTGATAAATTATCATTTGAATACGCAGAAACAAAAAAGTGCTGAAATTAGATTATACTGAATCGTAATGACAGATGTTAGAGATTCGAGTATAAAGTATGTATCCAGAATCAAAACCAAAACTAGCTGCTTACCTGATTGAGCACGGACTTCAAACAACTGGTTTTGTGCAAGTTCATGTAATTTCTGCATATTGGAAACACTTTCTTGAGCTTGCCGCAACTGTTCTTGTAATGATTGTTCTCTGCATGTCAAAAGGGATCATAAATCTATGTAATGCTGTCACCAAAGGGGGGGGGAATCTATGTAATGCCAAGATAGAAAGAGGATGGTTCCAACAGGAGATAAATGATAAAAAGAAGTGCTAGAAAGGCATATACGCAAACTGCAAATAAATGACAGTAATCTCAAACCACTTGTTACAGTTTAAGATACCTCTCTTTTATAGCTTCCAACGTTTTCTGGTTCTCTTCTGCCAGACTCCGTTGCTTAATTTCAACAACTTCTTTTATTTTCTCTTCCATCTGACACATACAAGTTCAATTGTAAACTAACTGATGCCAGGCAGGTATAGTATAGGATCAAATTCAATTGGCATAGAGAGCATCTAGATGTGATCTAGTCGGACTGCATATCATCAGAGAATAAATTCTCAATACAACGATCACAACAAAGATGTTAAATATAATTCGAAGGTAATTTATTATTACTTCAGTGGCATGATAAAAAAGTTGTTAGATATATTTTGAACTGCAATTAAAACTCCAGAAACCCAGCAATCATTGAGTTAGACAATATTCATAATTAGCAGAAGACATTTTGTGGCACTGGCATACATGGCAGAGTTCTTTTTCACAACACAAGCAGTACATTTTCCTTCATCTCCATGCTCATATCATTTAAATGTCATATAACTGGTGTAGATCTCATTCAAACAATTGGTGTTATCAGTGAGAAAATTTTAGTACTGCACTTCAATATAAGCACTGGTGAATTGACGGGGACTAAAATGAAATAGATAATTTGTGGAAGACCAAACAAAACCTGTATGTCAAGGATCGCAATAGGGGTTTTCTCTTAATAGTATGTTCAAAATGTAAATCTCTCTGGGCTTGGCTGCATTTGTAACCGCACCCAAGGCTTATTTACTCTCATAAGGGCCACAATATCAAAATTGGATGGGACACAATTCCGTAGGAAAATAAGAACATAAGCACGCAGGTCACAACACCCCGTGATAGTACAGGCATATGCATGCATACAATACGGAACAGGGGAAAAAGTTAACTGTTAGGTGGGTTCAAAAAATGAAAATCAGATGAAGTAATTATGCAATAGTATTTGCAATATCCAAAACATTAACACCTGCTGTTCTAATTGACGATTTCTTTCTTCAAGTCTTCGTATTGTAGCCTGTTGATTCTTCAAGTGAGTTGCCTCTGTCCTGAATTCTTCAAGCTCAACTTGCATTTTCCGATTTTCAGATTCCAGCTCAGACAATTTGAGATCTTGCTCCTGTACAAAGAAATTATACCAGAATATGAATAACCACATGCAGATATGCACATTACTCCCCAGATAGACATTGAAAGTTGGTGATGCACATAAGCTTCATACATACACGGCAGGACAAATGACAATTGCACAATCAGGCAACATAGTGAATTCTTAGCAGCATATTATCAGAGACCTACGTTTGGCCTCTATCCCAAGCAAACCCATGTACATGTAGGCATTCGATAAAAGATATGCAAAGAGTAAAAGCAAAGACAGCTCACATTGGAAAATATAAATTTGCATATTTCAGTGTTTAAATGTTCACAAATTTGAAAAACGTATTATTGATAGTTTGGATGGAGCTACATCAAAGTAGATGATATGGTTGTCAGAAAAGCATAGAAATGGCATAGCAATTACTGCAAGGATAGATGCTACTGTATAAGGCAGTTATTTTCAGGATGGTTATAAAGATAGTGTGAAAGTTGCCATGATAAATGGTGCTGATAAACAGCAAAGGGAACCTGGCATGGGCATCAATTATTGTGGCATCAGGGTGGAGTTGATCCATTTGGACATTTGATTCAAGATATCAATAGAATACATATAAGAAATTCTGATTTACAACTTGTAGGCATGGACCTGCCAATGACTTTCTTAGCCTTCATGATTCATACAACTGTACCACTTCAGAGAATGCCAGTATTCCTATTTTCCTTGTGTGCAAGAATATAGTTAAATTGTACATCTATGCAAGAAGTAAGCGAGTGTAAACCTCGTTGGTCTCTCCCACGCAACCATATGTACTACATTTCACAACATTACAAAATTTTTATCATGCATATATGATACTAAAAATAGAAACTGCATTGAAATTGACAATTTAAATTCGTTCACATGGGCTACTTAGTGAAATGCTAGAACTCACAGCAATTGATGCAAGAGCCGGATAAGGATCAGGAGCCTCATAAAGCTTTTGATAGATGTTAAGAAAAGCATTTTCTCCAAATTTGGCCCTCTTAGTAAGATTATCCACCTCTTCTTGATAGCCCTTAAGCAAGGTATTAAACAGACCTAACTTTTCCTCAGGCGAAGCTTTCTTAAAATCTGGAAGCAACAGAATTTGCATTCAGTTTACTCAACACCATATAACAAAAGAAAAAGAAACAATCCAGATATATAAAGTGAAGTTAATCCTTGTCCCCTCAAAGAAGAGGGAAAAAAGAATCTCAAATTTCCGCATTATAGGATTGAGGGTGGATTAAGAATGTAACCTGCTCATATTAGGTCTATTCCATTATGTCTATCTTTCCACCATAATTTGGATACAGTAGCTGAAGCATACCTCTAGTGCTCTCTGCAAGCTTCCGCCTATTTTTCTGACTGTTTTCCTGGTTTTCTGCAATCCGGAGCCCTTGTTCATCCAATATAGATTTCTCCTTCTCTAAGTCAAAATCTGTAAAGGAGAGATATTATGCCTTTGGTTCAAAATGGGATTTTGTTGGCGCTAGTGCAGCAATATGTCAAAAAGGTGGATATAAATAACTACGTCAGGTCAAATGCTTGCATCAAAACAAGAAAACGAGAAAAAAAGAGGAACATCAAAATAGAATGGAAGTAAAACAGTTTGAGAGCTTTGGATAACACAGATGCTGCACTTGATATTCCAACTCCAAATTCGTAAAGGCTTGAACTAGCAATCAAAAAGGAAAAAGATGATGGGAAAAATACACGGGCATGTGCAATAAAAATGTTAATAAGTTAATCATTCCTTTCAATTAGATAAGAAACAATATGATTGCAGAAACAAGCCACTTATGTAACAATGTTCATCACAGTATATACATAGACACACATACACATGCAGGGGGAGAGAGGGAGAGAGAGAGAGTACATTCTATGATTAAAATTTTTTATTGACGAAGTGTCAACTCACATCAGTTGAGACTTTCTTAGCATACACTAACGTATGAAATCAACTAAAGATTACAGCTTTCTGCAGTAATCAAAATGAGTATTTCACACTTCATATGCATGACTAAACTTCTGATGCTATGTTCTATGGCGCTTTCTTTCTGTCTGTCTTTCTATTCTTTGTGTGTGTGTGTGTGCACGCGCGTTGCCTGTATAACTTCTCCTCTGCCTGCTGCGGTTAACTGCTCTAAGGATAACTCAGCATAGTATTCATTTAAAACAGTAAGGGAACATTGAAAAAAATAAATAAATAAATATTTGGTATCTCGTTCATTTTCAAAATTGAAAGGGGCATAAACGAGCATCTGTCCTTCTGATAATATCTCTGAACACAGGTGAGAAAGAAGATAACATTGCTAAAATGTTCAAGAAAGGAAGTTAAATACCATACTTATTTCACCATTTACCCTTCATGTGTACACGATCTTTTAGATGCGCGCTATGCCGATTTTACAAAGTAGAAAGGAACTCTGCTAACTTCGTTTGGCATTCAAAAGTGAAGAATGAGTTCAATTGGGTCTGATTAAGATGACTGAAGATTCCATTCCTGAGTAAGCCATCAATTTGGAATTTTATTTTATTTTATTCAAAGTTCAGCAGAATGTCAGGAACTATACGGGAAATATATCCCGAAGTGGAGGGCAAAACCAATTTAGAAAAAGAATCTCATTAAACATTTTACTTAAAAAAAAAAGGGATCTCATTAAACAATCATACTCGTAAACAGCCACAAAGGTTAAGGCTAAGCAAGAACTATTACTCAGCGGCAGTGAGTTCAACGATCCATCCATCCACTGAAATGAACTAAAACGCGTGTAATTGAAGTTGTAAGTCGTGCAGAAAGTTGCAACATGATAATAGTAATAGCCAAGTGAAATTTGGATACCTTTCCAGAAGCTGGAGACAACAGGGATCGGAGATGACGACGAAGATTTGGATTTATCTCTCTCGGATCCAGCTTGCGGAGACTCCATTTCTGAATTTGATCTCTTCTCTTCAGCTTTTACCAAACAGACTTCCTGACGGTAATGCGGGATCAGCAAAACGATGTTAACTTAAACGGGATCTTGTTCAACCGCTGTTCATTCAGTTTTCCGGTAGATATATGGGATCAGAGAGTGCTCTCCTCAGGTTTGGGCTCGTCACGGAACAAGCTTCTTCCTTCATTAGTCATACAGGGGCGGGGTTTTTTTTTGTGAGGTAATAAAATGGAGTCGTTTTGTTGGGTGAGTTGGGTAGCCCAAACTATACTAGGCCTTGTCCTCCTGAATGGGCCTAGGCCTGATGAAACAAGCGTACAAATAAAAACTGATTAGACCTACCAACCGGGTTGGTCTAAGTGGTAAGCGGTTGGTACCACTTAAGCGAGGTCTCGATTTGAGCCTCAGCATATGCAGAAATTCCCGTTGGGAGACTCACCCACCACAGCCAGTATGTGCGACGCGAGTCGGATCCAGATGTAGTCAGAATAAAGCTCCGGTGAACTAGGTGGGCAACCAAAAAAAAAAACTGATTAGAACCTTATGAAAGAAAAAATGATTGCGTAGTGGAGGGGTTTGATCCTAGAAGGTGCCACTTTCTTGTGACTCCAGTCATAGTATTAGGGGAGGCATCACCACATTATAGTGAAGTTGGAAGATTTCTATCTATTAGGCCATAAAAAAAGAGACTTGCTTGTCTTGCTCTTGTACTTATAGGGACAGACCCCAGTGGGTTAGTGTTAGGTGCTTGCCTTTGGATTGTGGATGAGCCTGACCCTTTTTCTAAAATTTTTATACCAAGAAAAATGATTTTTAAGTTTTAAATTAAAATAAATGTAATTTTAGTCCCTTAATTTGTTTTCATTTCAGTTTTGATTTTTTAGTTTCAAATTATAGGTTTTAGCCATTGAAGAATAAAATGATTTAGATTTTTATTGAATTAAATGGACTAATGCTTTGAATGAAAAGAAATTAATGGACTAAGACTTATAATTTCATGGTAACTCTCAACTTGGGCTCAGACTTACTGGGCTATTACCCAAATTGTTAAATCACAGGCCTCTAAAGAAGGCCCTTCTGTGGATCCCTTTTCTTCCTCTCTCCCTCGACTATCTCCTACTAGCGGCTGAGCTGAACGATCTTTCGTCAGTCTACTTCAGGTAATGATCCCCACTCACTCTGGCTTTCTCATATTGTTGAGGTTTCCTTTCACAATCGATGGCGAGACACAATGAGAATCGTACATAGGATTGTTATCACAGCCTCGGCTGTTATGTTGTCTTTTTCTTTCTTTTTACTATTTTGATTTCCGGATTATTGGGAATTAAAGTTAGGTAACTCTACCCACTCAGCGTAGAACAGTAGCTAACCTCCACCTCTTGAGCAGGAGGAGGAGTTTGATGAAGGGGGTTAACCTAGCTTGTTTTGTTGTACTGTTCTTTGATTTTTGAATACGGTTTCTATTCCTAAAAAAGAACAGTTTAGCTGAAATTACTTATTAATTGAATGCGTAATCTCGACCATTTTATTCTCATTTAGTAATGATTTTTCAGTTTTATCTCTGATTATTTGGCATCACAGTAGTATGTCTATAGAGACTGAAAGGTTTGTGATCGTTAAGGAGTATTTGTTCAATTAAAATGGCTGTGTACGTTTTAACTCTTGAACGCGCCAATCTTTGAAGATGCCGTGCTTTCGGTAGAATTGAAGACAAGAATTTAAGATAACTAACGATTTGACATTATAGCTTCAGACGTGCCTGAAATTTGAAATTTGTAATTTTTGAAAATATTAAGGGGCCTCAAATGCTGGATGTTGTGCTTAGATTGATTATTTCCTTTTGTCAAAAAGAAAAAAAGGATTGGTTATTTCCTGAAATGGTCTCGAATTTGTATCTTCCTCTGGCTTTCATCTCCTAGGCTGTCCTAAATCGTCAATTGTTCGCTATGCAGGGTGAGGGTTATGATGGAAGCTGAATCCTGTGATGCCATGCCGTTGAAGCCTCTGGCTAAAGCTACACTTCGTCTTGGTGCAGAATCTTATTCTGTTCAGGCAGACAATGGTTCTCTGTCGGAGCAAATAGTTTCATTGAAAGAGAAAAGCATGGTCATATTGAAGGATTTTATAACAAAGCATAATGCTCCTCAAGATGTGCCTGATGATTTAGCTGAAACCTCATCTTCAGAAGAAGATGGTCCTGAGAAGACGGGCGCGAAGTCTAAGAAGACTAAATTGACATAGCTCTCGTTTTCCTATCTTCTACCCGTAACTTGGTGCATATTCTGCTAGAATCCGCCAGAAAATGTTTCTTAAATATCTCAAATGCAAGTTTTCAAGGGAAAATGTGTAGTTGTTGATTACACTTTTGGCCAAAAGTTTCAGGACTTTCATTGTTTTACTTATTGACTGTTTGGAGTGTCCTGGCATTTTGATGTACAATATAACCATTATTATTTGTTTAACAGAGATAACCACCTATCAGTTTTGATTTCAATGACGCAATGTCGCATAGCGCAAAGTAACTTGCAATCAACTCTGGCAAAAATTTACCTACTGTAATAACAGTATTGTTTCGTTCCTTGTATGTACATTTAGGATGTATCACTCTACACACAACAAACAATTTAACTGTTGGCAGAGGGATTACATTAACCAAAATTGCATTCTCGGTTTTAACTCGTCATACATATTATATACGTATAGGGAATAAACAAGAATATTGTAGCCTGTAGGCTATCGCCGTCACGAATTAGCTTCTCTTTCAAGTGTCACCATGAAAATTCACGGGGATATCAGTCAGGATCAGATGTTGATGGTGGCATCCCAAAGCCTTAAAATTCCATTACGACCGCCGCTGCATATCCTTTCCTCTCCAGGTCAGAACTCATGCATCTTACCTGTATATCACAGTAGGGGCCGTTGTCAATCCAGGAAAACAACCATCGATCAATTTATTCATCTCTAGAGACATTGAATTTCGTTATTGTAAAGTTTACGCCAATGATAAAGGAACTGAGGACCGTAAATCAGAATTACAAATATTTTGCTGACATATGTAGCACCTTTCAGAGGCAACGATAAGCATTCTCTTTAGGCGACTTGCCCAATTAAAATATCACAGGTTTACGAAAGCAAGTAAATTGACAATTAATGGCAACAATAACAGTTGCAAGTACATCTGAGATATTCAAAGAATTTGCGCATGAAATATACTAAGGCCTCGTTTGTAGTTTACAAACGACTACAAACGAGGTCTTATAATTAAGACTGGAGGTAATATAATAAATAAGGAAATAAATAAATAAACAAATAAGTTCAGAAAGAAAGAAGCAAGAGACAATGCCTACCATAGCAACTGTTTTTGTGGTGTTCTGTAAAGCTGCCAACCACCCATCTTGGAACCAGCACCAGAAAAGCCACCAAGTCTTTCCTGAGGACGATGGAAGAGAGACATAGAATTATCTGCAGCTCCAATTCCTAGCCAGTGTTCCCCAGCATTGATAGACATTATGGCAGCATTGTGAATTGTTACATTTTTGACACACTTAATACCTCCTGCACATGCAAAGTGCAACATCACCAAGGGGTACCGGTTGCCTTTCTTAAAAAATTGCATGTACATTACACACTATTTTCAATTGAATTAATCATTACTATTAATAAATATAAGTTAGCTAGCTCAATATCTTTATACGATATGGTGGTAAGATCAGGCCATAAAGGCGGATTAAAATGCCATGACAATGATATATGAATATTTAGTTTCATAAATAACTGCAGGGTAGCATTAGTCACCAAATGAATCTTTGAGCAGGTGATTGAGCACAAACACTAAATACTTTGCAGTTCAGTATGCTACCGAACAGATAGTACCTAAGAAACCAATGAAATAACAAGTCCACCTACTCATTACAAAAAGGGTCCTTCTGTTGATTACTGGGATTGCTAATATGCTAATTGTGCAACATTCGAACATTTAAGTTTTGCATGTGTCCAACAAAAGTGCCATCACATTTCACGTATGGCTACGAGTTTTTGAAGCGTCATGCTTAATAAAATATCATTGCAACTGGAGACTGAGACATGCTCGCGGATTTTAGACAAATTATGGGAAATCACCCCCCCCCCAATGTCCTTTTCTATGATATTCCCTAACTAAACAACATCTTTCAATTAATGAATTTCATTAAGGGTAATTTTTAAATGCTAAAAGCATTAACTAATTTTATTTGAATTCCTTAATCTACGTAAAATTGTTAATAGGTCTATAATAAGAACCAGAGAGAGTAATTCTAAATATTTTTCTTTTTAAATATCCCTAGCATTGCGGGGAGCAAATTATTCTCCTGAATAATGATGATGCTTACATAAAAAATCTTGCAAAAATGAAATCTTAAATGAAATACAACCGTACACGGCATGCAAATTAAACAGAAAGTAAATATCAAGAACGCAAAATAGCTGAACAAGAAACAACATGAGATGGCCAAAGCTCTTACCCTCATCATTTTCCCAGAATCTTACAAGGCCATCGGTTGACCCTGTAAACGAACATTTTAACCGTTTAATTAGCACCTGAGATATAAGCACAGAACAAGAAACTTCTCTCACCTAAAATTCTCCCCAAAACCATCCCCGTCCCCCAGAAAAAGATCAAACAATAGCATGGGCAAGAGTCTGAGATCGCAGACCTGTTATAATTCCTTTGTCCAGAGGAGAATACTCAACACACAATATTGGCCCCGCATGGCATGCTAGAACAGCATCACATGTTCCTCGGGAAACAGACCATATTCTTGCTGTCCAATCATCACTACCAGTAATTAAAGTATCACTGGACATCCTTATGGACCTGCATTTTTAATATAGGATCAGACCTTCACCTTTATAAATTTATAAAAATTTACAGTGGGAAATGAGTTATAAGTATAAAATCTATGTTCCTTTGTTTACCGTATCCATTGTGTATGTCCTAAGAGCTTATGCATCTGCCTACCCGCACGGATATCCCATATGTTAGCAATCCTGTGATGCAAGCGAGAAATTAGATCATAGCACAACAAATCAATGACAAAAATACCGGAATCATTGTGGAAATTCCCAAAATAAATTAGCATTAATGTATTTATTTATTTATTTCCTTTTTCTATTTCTCCTTATTAATGTGTAAATATTCAAGATAGACTTATATTGTTTCTTCCGAGTTTCTCACCGAGATAAGTACTCTGATTCAGTGTAAATAGATTATATATTGTAAACAACATGGATCAATAATAAAACAAGATTTTTGGACCTCCCTACTCAGAATCATACATAAAAACCAGCATCTAATATTGAATTTTATAAACATACGCATCTCTTCCAGCAGCAACCAGGACTCCTGCATTGTCATCATATTCCATGCATAGGACGGCACTAGAGCAACGACCAACTGTTGCAACACAAGTATCAGTTCTAACATCCCACATCTTCACAGTGCCATCATGTGATGCACTTAGAACACGCTCTCCTGAGAGCATGCGTACACAGCTGACCTACAAAGTTGGCTGTCCAAAAATTAGTTTCAATGTCCAAACCATATGTTTCATGACTCATTTACAAAATTGTCACTCTACATTGTTATTATAGAACACAGCCCAGAAATCTTTGAAAAGTAGTTAATATACCTGCGCATCATGGCCTTTAAGCTCCTCTAGAAGCTGAGTTGTTTGCTTGTCCCACACTAAAACAGAGTGATCATCAGATCCTGAAACTACTTTCCCCCTGTCTGAACTTATGGCCCGAATAGTCCTGCATTTAATGTTGAGCTTGTCGCATATGAGGGTTCATAGAGTAAAGTGTAAAAAGGAAAAAAAAAGTTCACAAACAAGGAGGACATGCATGCATATGCAGAGGGGGAGGGGCGACCTTGTGTGTCCTTTTAAAGTTGCCCTGAGTTCAGAACCTCGAAGACTAGGATCCCAGATCTTGACCTGCATTAGTGTTTAAGCAAAACAAACACCAATGAATTTTGATTATTAGAAGGGTTAATTCATCTTATTAAAAGAAAACAGAAATTGGCACTTACTGAACAGTCAGTGCTTCCACTGATGAAGAAGCCAGCATCTTCACGATCACCCACCAAATCCCATACCTCTCGCTTGGTAACACAATGAAGAGCAGTAATGGCCCCATTATGACCCCTAAGCATGCGAACGTTGGTTTGAAGCTTCTTCTGCCCAGTAGTTGATAGATCTTGTTTGCGAGAAGTCTCATTCTCATTTGCTGCTAAACACGTAAAATACTTATTCAGTCACATTGCTAATGCTACTTAAGGATCAAGACAAAATAATCATACTAGAAAATAATGCGTCCAGTGCCAAAAGCCCTTTAGTCACAAGCTTGAGATGATAGCTGAATCCCAACCAATAGCTTCATTGCTACCACTAAAATGCCTTCTTGCACAAGGGCCCTTTCATTCCAAAGCATTAATAACATAAATTATGCTGAACATTTTAGTACAATTTTGGAGCTGTGGAGAAACCTAAATAAATAGAACTCCTAGTGGTTCAAGAGTTTATCTACAGTCTTAAAGAATGTAATTGTCTAGGAGTTAGTTATCCCTTATCATTATCAACAGCGGTTTATCTTGTAGTTAATCTCCATCTTCAGTGTGATATAAATACACAAGGAGCTGCCACAGTGACATGAGTGTCAGTGCAAGCCCTCATACACCATATTTTGCCCAAAAATCTTAAGCTGTTATTCAAAGGCCCGTGAATAATTTTGTCCCTAACGTAATGGTATCAAAAGGAAGTACCCCCATCTGAAGTCCATCTACGAACACGGCTGAATGAGCTAGATCTCGATGTTGTATCACGGCTGAACATGCTTTGCACCCAGCTTCTTCCAGTTGCCTCAGCAGGTTGCTGGTGCTCATCTTTTGCATCTTTTGTATGCGGGGATGGCAATGCAAGGGATGCCAAAGACTGTGTTTTCATAGAGGTGATTCCCCAATAACCACTACGTAGTTGCTGGATGTGTGACAAGAACCCTCTAAGTTTTATCTGAAACAATCATACAAGAAATATTTCAGCATATTTCACAAACTGAGCCAAAGTTTCATCAACAAAAACATTAAAACGAATGGACTAGCTAATACAAATAAACAATATCATCTCAAAAAATGAAACAGAACAGAGAGAGACACACACACACAGAGAGCTGAAAGGAGGAAGATCAAGGGGGAAAAAAAAAGTCATGGAGACTCCATAGCAAGGAGTAAATAAGAAGATAAAGTCAAAAGCCATTAAGATAATGACCAATTAAAACAAGGTTGGGCAATGTTAAGCTCAAAGTTGTTCCCACTTCCCAGCTTCAGAAGAGTGTTGAGATTCAACTCCGATCTCATTCATGACTTGAAATCCAAATTTGATTTTCTTTATGGTCTAATAAGCACAGGTTTTATGTGAAGTATGTAGCTTACTTTTGAAAAAAAGTCAGACATGTAATTTCCTTTTTCTATCTTGATTTTATGTATGATAAACTATAACTTAAAATAGAACCATGCTTTGAAACACAGAATCTAACTTACAAACTGCTTAGACCCAACATTGTTTCTCTCAGCTATTGTTTCAATCATGTACCAAGCATCATTGTCAGGGAGTCCTAGTCCAACTGTATCATTGTTAGAAAATCAGAGTTTAAGTATTTCTCAACTAAAAAGTGAAACCAGCTTACCTTTGGTGAATTTTTGAACGATAACAAGAAAATCTAGGCAAATTAAAAGAAAAACAATACCATATGCGATGCCACTACAATAAGCTGAGCTGTCACAAGAGACGAATAGTTGGCTGACCTGGCACAAGATGGCGAACTCATAAACAATGGTCTTTTCACAGAATAACACACCACATCTGATTCCATATACCTTAAACCAGGAAACTCAAATGTTTGGGTAAGTATTTGAGAGAAAAAAAATAAACACGTACTCATCCAATTTAAGTACCAGTGAACTTTAATCAATGATTGACAAGGAATCTATGTAATGGGAAAAGTCAATAGTCTTTACCTTATTGAAGGGTACTGGATCAGGAAAATGGAAGACAAAGATGAATAAAAGGTGTAGGTAATATATAAAAACTGCTGGCATTTTTTTATTTGATTAGTATATTTCTCATTCTTAAATCATGTCACGAGAAGATATTATCTTTGAATCAACAGAATGCACAAATCTATTCCATTTCTTTATTACCTAGATATGAACAAGTACAACCAATATCATAGCTTCTCTGTTGCTCAGGGTAAACTAATACCATTTTTTAGGCAGAAAGGATAAACAAGAACCTTAGGTATGTATCTTTGAGAGTTTTTCCAGCAAATAAATATACATCATTAAGCTATAAGCATTCTCATAAGCCAATACATGTACTCATAAGAGGGGATACATAAAAACTGTTGATACTTAAAAAGAAGAAAATTTCATTAGGCATTTACAAGAGAAAGAAATAAGGCAGAGGAAGAACATCCTTAGATAAGGGGAAACAAAAGACAGCAATAGAAAAGTCAAATGAAAAATCAAATACAAGAATTTAGAAGATTTATGAAACCCTTACTTGTTTGAAGATTGCTCCATTAAATAGTCAAAATACCCTTCCCAAAACCTGCATGGCAATCACATGAATTATGTTAACAACCTAACTTCCTATGATCGGATCCTCATATACGTAATAGACTTTCAAAGATTAAGTACATCAAAAATGAAATAGTGCGGACTTCTACAATATTAAAATTTATAAGTAACTCAATCCAGGGTTTTTGTTGGCCAAGAAAAAAAATTCTGCGGAGGAATCAAGGAGGGAAAAAGAAGTCATGGAGACTCCATAGCAAGGAGTAAATAAGAAGATAAAGTCAAAAGCCATTAAGATAATGACCAATTAAAAACAAGGTTGGGCAATGTTAAGCTCAAAGTTGTTCCCACTTCCCAGCTTCAGAAGAGTGTTGAGATTAAACTCCGATCTCATTCATGACTTGAAATCCAAATTTGATTCTTGATGGTCCAATTAAGACTTTTATGTGAAGTATGTGGCTTACTTCTGAAAAAAAGTGGCAGACTTCTGAAAAAAAGTCAGATTTTTAATTTCTATCTTGATTTTATGTATGATAAACTATAAACTTAAAATAGAACCATGCTTTGAAACACAGAATCTAACTTACAAACTGCTTAGACCCAACATTGTTTCTCTCAGCTATTGTTTCAATCATGTACCAAGCATCATTGTCAGGAAGTCCTAGTCCAACCTGTATCATTGTTAGAAAATCAGAGTTTTAAGTATTTCTCAACTAAAAAGTGAAACCAGCTTACCTTTGGTGAATTTTTGAACGATAACAAGAAAATCTAGGCAAATTAAAAGAAAAACAATACCATATGCGATGCCACTACAATAAGCTGAGCTGTCACAAGAGACGAATAGTTGGCTGACCTGGCAAAGATGGCGAACTCATAAACAATGGTCTTTTCACAGATAACACACCACATCTGATTCCATATACCTTAAACCAGGAAACTCAAATGTTTGGGTAAGTATTTGAGAAGAAAAAATAAACACGTACTCATCTCCAATTTAAGTACCAGTGAACTTTTAATCAATGATTGACAAGGAATCTATGTAATGGGAAAAGTCAATAGTCTTTACCTTATTGAAGGGTACTGGATCAGGAAAATGGAAGACAAAGATGAATAAAAGGTGTAGGTAATATATAAAAACTGCTGGCATTTTTTTATTTGATTAGTATATTTCTCATTCTTAAATCATGTCACGAGAAGATATTATCTTTGAATCAACAGAATGCACAAAATCTATTCCATTTCTTTATTACCTAGATATGAACAAGTACAACCAATATCATAGCTTCTCTGTTGCTCAGGGTAAACTAATACCATTTTTTAGGCAGAAAGGATAAACAAGAACCTTAGATATGTATCTTTGAGAGTTTTTCCAGCAAATAAATATACATCATTAAGCTATAAGCATTCTCATAAGCCAATACATGTACTCATAAGAGGGGATACATAAAAACTGTTGATACTTAAAAAGGAAGAAAATTTCATTAGGCATTTACAAGAGAAAGAAATAAGGCAGAGGAAGAACATCCTTAGATAAGGGGAAACAAAAGACAGCAATAGAAAAGTCAAATGAAAAATCAAATACAAGAATTTAGAAGATTTATGAAACCCTTACTTGTTTGAAGATTGCTCCATTAAATAGTCAAAATACCCTTCCCAAAACCTGCATGGCAATTACATGAATTATGTTAACAACACTAACTTCCTATGATCGGAATCCTCATATACATAATAGACTTTCAAAGATAAGTACATCAAAAATGAAATAGTGCGGACTTCTACAATATTAAAATTTATAAGTAACTCAATCCAGGGTTTTTGTTGGCCAAGAAAAAAAATTCTGCGTTTTCAGCTTCCATATAAGACAGAATGACAATTCACAGAGCACAACAGTTAATGGGAACCAAGACTTGGATATGCTCTTCATATTCCAGATAGATTTGAGAACCCTTGTCAAGACATAAGTTGCAGAAAGAACTTCATGTTGATGACAATCTGCCAAAACGTATTCTAAAATCTCCTCAATTCACCATATGGTGATGCTTTATCTTCTATGAGTTAATATGAATAAATTCCAAAATTACTTGTATTATCAGAAGCACAGCTTCTGCAAAACACAGGTTTGATACAGTATCTGAAACTTATCTCATTTTGCATTAACTCCTGATGATTAAACCATGAATAAATAGTAACACGTAATACATACCGTAACTCCTCCCAAATAGACAGAGAAATAAGATGGCGCTGGACATAATCTGCCACATTATTTATGTCTTTCTTGTACATATCAGAAGAAACTTCAAGAGCATCTCTAATAGTCAACAAGTCATTTCGGGAGGTTGCACGATTGATAGCAGTTTTAAGCTGGAAATACAAATAAATTTAAGAAATAAAACAAGTGAATTATGACAAAGCTTCCCCATTAGAAGTTAAAAAATGCGCCATGCTATCTTTAAAGTTTTTTTTTTCTTAATTAGCATTTTTTGTCATTTTGCAATGATTAATCTATTGGCAAAATCACAATTACAATATCTTCAGAAATGCAAAATATTTTTTAATCACCAAAGGACCAAATGTGCATTTAAGTGTCATTGCGACACTTAGAAATCTGGCTCCATTTGTAGGTGAAGTTCTGCTGTTGACTTCAACAAAATCACAAGGTCAGCCATTTAGGGTTTATTGTTTGCACAGTAGTTTTCAAAAGTCAAACATGAAAACCTAGCTCCAAAAAAAGAAAAAAGCCAAAGATGAAAACGGAGTCTTATGATTCATGCAAGTAGCAAATTGTATTATGGCCAAGGAAAAGCAAAATGAGATCACTAAATATACTTAATATATTATAATACTACAATAGCAAAATGGTGAATTTCTTTGCAGAGGGGGGAGTAAGGCAGGGATTGGATATCTTAATGATGGGAGAAATGTCACCAGAGTTGACGTAGGAAACTCAGGACAACTTGGATGCATATAAGATAGCTAAAAGGCAAAACCACAATTCAAATGTATAATAATTCCTAAATATTTCTTTTCAGCATTGCATATATGAAGAACACAAAACAAACAAGAGGCGTGGGATCTCTTTACCAATTCTTTTACAGCAACAAATTGTTCTTCAGTTAGCTGACAGTGCCAACCCTGAAAGGATAGCCAGCGTGAGTTTGATTGTTGAGAGAGAGAGAAACAAATCAATTAATTGGCGATTAGCATAAGTATATTATAAAGGCTACTAACTGAATGTATATGCTCCCTTATACATTCAACAAAGCCACTACCACCAATGCCCTCAGCATCAGATTCAATCAAGGCTGCAGAAAATCAATGAACAATTACTCATTTATGTACGTGAAGGGTACAAGATATAATGACCTTGAATAATAGCAAGAAAGTTGAAATCTAGCATAAAGTCGTACCTAGTATTGTTCCATATTCAAAGGATGAAAGAGGATCATCAGTTGGTCCCAGTTTAAGAAGACGTAGCCACAAGCCCTGTTTTGCAGAAAAATAAATATTGCAAAAAAGAATAGAAAATATGAAAAAATAATGTTACAACAATTTCAACAATAAGTCAACATTAATTGCTCAAAATGGACGAAAAGCAATTAACCGACTCATATTACATCATCCACTGAAAAACAGTCAAAGAACGACACTACTGCTAGTTTAACAGAAACTTCACTGTTGTTAGATGTTGGGGAGAGAAGCACTAGGATCTGGGATCACTTTGCATACATTGCAACCTCAACAAGAACAATGAAAGATTGAGGAATTAGTTGATGAGGGGAAGGTTTTCATCTTTGACATCATTTACCAAGTGCAAGTAATCATCATTGTGTATTCGTGTAGGACATGGATGGAGATGCCATAGAGTAAGAGCTGACCCTAGGATCAAGAGATTACAAGCCCAACATTCAAGATTTCATTTTTCATATACGTCCTTCCTCGAATAAATACAAATAAAAGCACCTAAAAATTTCTGAAATTCCACTGAGCATGTTAGTTATGTGACTGCAAGGCCAGAAATAAGCTAAGCAAGTATGGATAAAAGCATACAGTTGAAGATGTGATTGTCACTGATACACACGCATTGAGGAGTGTATGTAAAAAGAACAAGAAGTTACCTGCAACTTAACCTTAATATCCAACACCATGCGCTCTCTTTCTGCCTGAAACCATTAACATGTTTATGTTAGGGACCACTTCAACCTGCCTTACATTAACACGATAGAAACATTAGTATAACAATCCAGAAAATGTTACTTACAGCTCTCTCTAGAGGAGTAAGGCCATCTGCTATAGAGTCCTTACTGCAAAATACAGAAGGGAAACCATGAGAGAGAGAGAGAGAAGAAAAAGTGATAGCTCATAACCTTTATGATCCGAACAGACCAAATTGAATCAAACAGATCCCCACAGGATATAATTGAGCTTTTATTATTCAAAGAAATTTATTCTCCATATGTCCAGTCTTTCTCTATCAACAATGTAATTAGATAGTAATTACATAAAACATATTAAATTTAGGACATTTTCAACAGCAAATCTTGTTAACTCATTCACCTAGGGCAAAATGGCTTCAGGATAGGCGGACACCTACAAAATACGATGAAAGGTAAAGTGCCTTCATTTAGGGGAAAGAAAACTAATCGATGGTAAGATGAGTACTCTCCCACCATTCATTAATAGAAGTTTGATAGGTTGACTTCTGATTAAAAGCTTTACAATTATAATTATTCTCATTTGTATGCAAACATCTTGCCCAGAAGGAATGGCTTCCAAGACAAAAAGAATTGTTTTAGAGTGACTGATTCAGAGGACACATTCAGGACAATTTTCCAGGTTGACACCAACAAAAAATGCATGTTAAACTTTTCCGGCAATACTTGCATTACCTTGGGGTTTGTCTTCCAGAATACTCAAAGGCGTTACTAGCTGCTGCAAGAATCTGCTTCCTCTTTTCTTCTTGCTCATCAGTTCTGATGTTTGAGGGAAACCTATCATAAGTATATTTGGCACCAGATCCTGAAGAACCGAGGAAAAGTTATAATTAAATATTAACTCATCCAGAATGCATTGCAGTCGCCGGAAAATTTGGCTAGAAAACTTTCATTCACCTGATAATCCAACGTCAGAATCTGATATAGTAATAATCTCAGGCTCTACAGAAGATGATGGAAGAATTGACATAGGATTTTGGCCCCTTCCAATTGCATCTTGTAGCTTATCAAGCAGATTATTGTTGTTTTCATCAGAACCTACACCTCTCTCCAAATAGTCCAAGAAACCATGAGAATCTAAGAATTCAGCAATCTGTGAAAACCAAGAGAGCAAAAATAATGAGTATTTTCCATTGTTATTCAGCATCCCTTTTTATCGGTGAATATAATGCATATGAAGACATAAAATTACCATGGGCTCTGGGGGATGATTAGTAGATCGAGAACGCTTTTTCAAAAAAGCTTGAGTATTAAAAATATGGGTTGCACTGTTTTCCTGATACCAAGATATATCCAGAGATCATGACAAGTTGATATATATAAAAGGTTAAAAGCCAAGTTTACAGAATCAGGAATAGAAAATTCATACTATGAAATTGCGATAACCACTTAGAAGCGTTGCAAAGAACTTCAGGAATATTAACCTGCACATGAGACACACTAATGATAACACATCACATTATAGCTTGTATAGCCATATACATTTATATAATATAACTGGATTAAACCAATGTCTGGTTTGCTACTTTGCTTCATATGAGTATGATGCTCAGTGGCAAAGTAACTGATCCCCCTCATATTTGTTATTTTCCTTTTAATAAAAAAAATCATAAAAGTGAAAAACATGCTGCTTCGAGGATGAGCTTAATCTAAGGATTGGCAACAGGAAATCTTACAGATAGCACAAGCCAGTCATCAGATAAACAACTAATATTGCAAAAGCTTTATCACTTTTTACAAAAGCCAGGAGAATACTTGTTAGTAAAGCCTCAAATTCTTCTTTAGATATCCCATTCTTTGTTTGAGTCTCGTATTACCATCGTTTTTATCTTAAAAAGAGGATATTGACATTGAGCCCACGCAATTACTCAAGTCTATACTGCAGTCCTATAACGCTCAAAACAGTTAAGGAATGAAATTTGCATTAGAGTAAGGCATTTTAAAGGGGAGAAAAAATTAACCTGAGGAAAACAAACTTAAGAGGAAAGAACACAAGCACAGAAATGATATAAATGGGACTTAAAATGAGCAGAAATCTAATTGTTCTGAATAGCACTTGGATTTCCAGTCCAGCTGTACGAGACTTCCATTTTAAATTTAGGAATTTATGATTAGAAGCAAGTTTTACTTATTTAGGGATCTGCTACAAGACTCTATTTAATTTGGGACCCAATAAGGATTTCTGATCTTCGTGAAACTTAGATTCACATGATACTCTTGGTCGTCATTGTTGAGAACAGGTTTTGATATTGTATTTATTGTGTGAGTTTGCATATGATTAGGGCTGACTAGACTATAAGTAGGTAGATAGGATTGCATTTATGCGTTATCAATTCCTTGTCTTGTACATATGATTACAAATAAGATAGCCCGGTTCTCTCAAATCCTCTCTTATTTTTCAATTTATCAGTAAGGCAAGGATTACCCAGGGCTCTATAAGTATCACTCCAACAATTAATTTTTATATCACTCAAAAAAGAAAATCCCCACACTTATATCGGTAAATAATAAGGCACTATCTCAATCTACAAAGACAAAAGCACTACCAAGTGCTAACTCCACAGTCTAGATAATAGGAGCAGAATCAGATATGCAGCATAATTACCTGTTGCAATAGAATTACACAGAAGAAAATTTCCCAAATGAAAACAATAAATCATATCATGGTTCTTAACCAAAAGGGGGGAAGAGAGCCAAATTAACCTCTGGAACAGTATATTTCTCTTCATCTTAAATTTTATGTGAAGCGTCTGAAGGGAGAGTTGTTTTTAAAGATTTCAAGTTACACCAAGAAAGCAGCAAGAACATTATGCAAGTCATGTAGCTGGTATTCAAGCATTACCTTAGCTGAAGGTCATGATCCTCTCCCCATTGCTTGCTTCCAAACTTAGGGTAATGCTCAGATGCACCAAATATTCCAGCCTTCATCTCATCAATTCCAACTACATTGGGATATAATAACTTTGAAATCTCACCACGTAAAAATGTAAACTCTGGCTCAGGAATAGGCGGAATTTCCTCTGTTGTAGTGATACGATTATACTCAAGGTCCACAACTACCACCTACAGGAGGTCACAATATGATCTGAATTCAACAGAGGTTCTTCACATGCATACCAACATCAGACAACAAAATCGAACAATGAACTAGTAATGCTGCCAACCAACACCTTATTCATGATCAGCTAATATGAACATAAAACACAGTTTATCAACCAAATAAAGACTGTGTAAGCTAAATGATCGATGCACGACAGACAAATGCAACTATTTTCTTTACTTGATTTTGTTTTTAGGAAGCCTCAGTGTTCATTTGTAGCTATTACTTTGTCCAAAACTTAGGCACCAACTCAAGTGCTGAGCAACTAAAGCCACAAATGCAGTAGCTTAAAAGTAATGATGCTCCCCTGATCTTATCATTTGAAATAAGATAAAAAAAAATGTTCTGTATTTCACTAACCTCCTTTAGACTTTAGATTAATGTTTTATTCCCTTTTTCGTACTCACGGAGTATAGCCAATTCCCAGTATCATCAATGTATGAAATGACCAGTCAATAGAATATAGTGGCCAAGGGAAGGGCATTAAGTTTGAAAAAAGGTTATGATAAACTATAACTTCCAATATGGCAATGTCTCATTCAAATATTTTATTGATGAGTGGAAAACTTGAGAGAAAAATAAGAGAACACACGACCTATTTACCACAAAAGCTCTTGCAATGGTAAGTACATTCTGTACAGAGCCCTAAACCTAAAATCATACCAGGCCCATGACTACTAATGATATACATAGCTTTGCTTTGGTAGCACAAGAAGAAACTCCTCTATACTAATTCTCCTCAACACAACCAAATAGAAATCGACTCAAAGGTGCACCAAACTGAAGACCACGAACTAGCTACATAAAACCTGCATATGTTGACCATACCACCAAGAAGAATTCCCAAACTACTGCTTTTAGGCTGTTGGTTCCAATTAGCAGACTAGTTGTATACCAAGTATAATTGAGCGCATCAAAAGATGTAAAGGCTGCGATTCATTTGAGGTGTTACTTTTACAACGTATTAAGAATTACGGTCAACAAGTGATAACATCTATTATGAAAAGCATAGCTGCAAGATGTAAAGGAACGACTTACACCATCCATTGCCAGTGCAGAGGTATCCACACCTGAGTGGAGGCCCATCATATATGGAGTCGGAGCATCAATATAGTCTACTCCACTGAAAAATAGCAATGGAATGTATACATGCTAGAGCAAAACAAAGAAACAGAATTAGATGAAGGTCAGCAAAAGAAATCAGCAAGGCAATTTCTCATCAACTATCATACACAAACAAATTCGTCATTACAATTTAGAGGTAACATATGAAGTAATGCCGGCCAATAAATGCCAGTAGCACAGAATAAAGGGAGAAACTCATTATAAGTTAAATACGGTAAAGAAACCCCACCTGCCATCGAAAAGGATAAAGTAAGTGACAAATGGCCTCTGATACAAGAGTCAGTAATGAATACCTGCCAATATATCATATAGATAAATGTCATATAATTTACAGAATAAATGAAACACAAAGTTTGGGTGACAAGCTAACAAACAATTAAGATGAGATTAATAATATGGGAAAAAATTAACAGAATAAAATAACTCAAATCTCACGTGTATAAAATTAAGTCTGTAGTTAAATTCACAAAAAGCAAGTGAGAGATAAGCAGTTGATTAAAAATTACGAAATTTATAATGTGCAAAAGAATAGTAAGCATTTCTCAGTGACTTTCTTTACATGTGAACCAACATTCCTAAGTTTGAATGAGGGAAGCAATAGCTAAACACACTATAGAAAGAATGAGGGATTACCCTAAATTAAATGGCCATTGGGAAACAAATTTGTTATGCAATGCAAATTTTGACGCCATGTTGATGTAAACCTGAACCAGGCTGTACACCAAACCAAAGCTCAGAGACGGACCACCATTAAGATGATCCTGAAGGACTCCATGCCATTTACAAGTGTCCCCAATAACAGTGAATACTATTTATGAATAGAAGTGATTTTGACATTGACCAACCATGTTGGTCATACCACAACAGCTTACAATGAAATTAGCAAAGAAGTATTAAGGCAGCGGATGAAGCAATCAAATCACGGGACTTTAGTCAAAATATCACAACATCAACAACCATGGGATACAAATCAGGATGGTCTAGATGAACACTAAAAATACTACTATTAATGCAGAAAGGTAAAGAAACAGAACTATTCTCTATCTTTCACGAGGTTTCTACTTTCATTTCTTAAAATTAATGTGTCATC
Source organism: Neltuma alba (assembly GCF_004799145.2). Classification (NCBI taxonomy): domain Eukaryota; kingdom Viridiplantae; phylum Streptophyta; class Magnoliopsida; order Fabales; family Fabaceae; genus Neltuma; species Neltuma alba. The sequence goes on from NW_021635193.1 coordinate 157,592, forward strand.
AACACATCATATTCTATCACGCATGGAGTAAGCGCCATTGAAATATATAAAATAAATAACATTAAATATGGTTGGCTTCAAATAGTCAGTTCAGATCTGCTTGAAACTCCATAGTACTTAGACTTTTGGATAAAATCCATGGTAACAGAGATGGCAGTGTAGGAAACAGAGCACTGTAATTGAAGAAGTCAACATTGAGTTATTGACCCCGAATGTGATATCCATCTTGCCAAATAGAAACATATCTTTATTTTGATAAAATATATTGACCAGAAAGCATTTCAATGGTCTTCAGAAATGTACTTGTTTGCTCGGAGCAAAATCCTCCTCTCAAGCAATACTGCAGTAAATAGTCTCATTAAGTTGTCAACATCCAAGCACTGCAGCAGAGGCTGAAATGATATCTGCTATCCAAAAATGGAGAATCGTCAAATAATAGACAGAAGCAAGCAGTTAATAATTTTTTAAAAAGAAAAATGCATGCCATACATCAGCATGGGGGAGCCCATCATTTGGTGGAGCCTCCACAGAAAGCAGACAGTTCTCAATAGCAAACAGGACTCGCTCTTTTCCAGGAGTTGGCAAAGGCACATTTGACACCACATGTGCTATAACATCCCATAACGGCTTGCTGATATAGAGCAGGGAACATTAGATGCTCTAGAAACAAATACTATAGACATGCAAACAAGGATGAAAACAAGGATAAAACACTTTAGTAAAGAATACACAAAAATATGATGAGTTATGATCTCAACATCTGGATACATAGCGAGACTAGCACTTTTTTTTTTTTTTTGGTATGAGAAACTAGCTTGTTTTTGCCACTGGAGAATACTTACCTACTTCCATTTGGAGAAAAGCACAGCGCAAATACCTCCTCTAGCGTACTCCTAAGTACATGGAAACTTGGTGAGCGTGAGACTAAGCAAATGCACTTATCAGCAAAAGAATTTGCTGGTATCCGGTAAGCATCTGCTATATCCTCACAGACTGGATCCCGAAAGGAGATGCAACTAACATATATTTTTGAACCATCACCCTCTGCATCAAACTTTATATATTAATATAGCCCACATCCCAAGGTAACAATTATGCAAGCAAACAAAACTTGCAACATCAAAGTGAAATCAACTCAAAAATCTGCAGAAAACTGGAGAAGTCATCATGACAAAATGTAAATGGAAGTATAAATGCAATATGCATGCTTGATCTGTCTTAAGAAATAAATGTAATATGTTGATATGAATAGATGATCTACTTTAAGATAACAATGTACAACTAAAAAACAGAGTAACTTAGTTTACTGACAGCATACAAAGTAGAATGTGCCAAATATCGTACTAACTAATATTTTGCAAATATGTCAAACAAGAGTAGAGTTCATGATTACATTCTACGGCAGATGCAATGAAGCAGTTCAACTAGGTAAGAAGAATGTGATAGCAAATCAAAAAATCTTGATACCTCTCAACCTAATCAGTAATCCGGTTTTTGAATTAAACAACTGAAGAAGATGGGAAAAAAACAGAGGACGAGATTCAAGATATTAAAAAAAAGGGGGATAAGCTATCTTTCTAAAATCGGTACACATGGCATGCAGAACCTGCTTCAATAAGGTGGTCATGATGCTGGAGAGGGCAGCCACTAAAATTTTCATTTTACCGCATCTACCCAAGATAATCAAAATTAAATAAAAAATGCTATTCTATTTGCTTAACTTGATAAACAAGGTTGAATTTGGGATTAATATTCGTTGACAATTATCACTAGCTATTATGAATTGTTACAATAACATATAAGTCTGAAGAAATAGGCATATTCATAGAAAAAAATAGATCCGAATTCTATAGCTCAGATTAAAGATACGGTCTCATGTTTGGACAGCAGATCATAAACGTATGTTGAAGTCAGCAACTAAAGGAACCGCAAGCAGGTTAATGGATTTCCAAATGAAGCAATAAAATGGCCGACCAGATCTCCTTAAACTTCAATTGCCATTAGAACTGAAATGGAATTAGACAGGAATAGGAGGAATGCTCCAGAATTGGGATTATATGACTTGTTCAAGTCCTGTTCTTTGATTACACAGCTTCAACAGTGCCCCTCACACATCTTTTATGAAAGAAATTACTTGTATTTGAATATATGATAGCAAGAGATCGAAACTTCTTTTCTCTTGGATTCCTCACACCCAAGGGATGCTTCTCTATATAGTCCTAGCCTGAGTAGTTTATCCACGGGCATCTTTCATATAAAGTTTAATTATTCAAACATTACTCCTTTGGAGGCATGATGCAACGATCATCACAAAACAAGAAACTCTCCGGCTGTTTGTTGCCGTATGGAAGCAATGCAACATCTCCCATACAGAAATGCACTTAGTTTTACTACTGCTAAGGAGCCTCTCAACTAATTCCACATTTCTTAGTGTAAGAATGGTGAGATATATGTGAAATTTCCAATCACTTAGTAGTGATTCATAATTACTAGAACTGTGAGGTTCACAGCACACGATATAAGAAGGCTAACCATCAAAACAGGAAGTTCTAACACACCGTCGAGAAACCAATGGCTTAATTTCGAAAAACGAAGAGAAAATGCTTGTAAATAAATGTACCGGTCAAAACAATCGGATAGCTCCTCGGAAATGTCGAGGGATCATCGGAATCAAACCCCGAAGAATAAAACTCTACACCAGCTGGCAAAACACACTGCAAGAAAGTATTACTCAAATCAGATCAACTTGAAACTGGAAGATAATTCAGAAATGAACTCTTAAATTTCCTGAATGTAACGAACATACACGCTTCCGAAATTGTAATGAAAAAAAAACACTTTTCAGTTGGAAAAGGGAAAAAAAGAAAAAAGAAAGCAGATGAGGGTGCAGTGTCCGAGCTTTCTGTTGTTCAAGAGCTTACAGTGGGAAGCTGAGGAGGTGGAGGAGGGCAGAGAGAGTGATTAGGCGGAGGGTACTGATCGAGAAGAGAAGGGAGATACATATATCCGGTACCATGGAACCCTTTGCTTCCCTCAAGAGTTCGAATTTCGGGGCCGATCCCGCACACCACAAAATACTCGAAGACTGGGGCCATTTCAAAGAGTTATCAATGGCGATTGAATAATGCAATCTCCACTCCCCCTTTCCCTCTCTAAAACAGGGAGAGAAGGGGGCGAACTTAGAAGACTCCCAGATCTGGTTCCCTTGGTTTCTCCAGTTGACGAATGTGAAGATGAATGCGTCTCCCGAGTTTTCAGATTTCAACTTCGATTTGTATCATTTTTTCTTTTTTCTTTTTTTGGAAGTAGCAAGGGAGTTCAATCAGTTAAGCTTGTCATACAAGAATACTATAAAAGCAATCGCCTCTGTTATGGAATAAGGAAGAAGCGAAAGAGATCAATTAGCCATTGTTCAGACTCGACTCGACCATGCGGAAATCTCCAGTTATACTTTTCGCTGTTTCTCGTTTGGCTTCATCAAAACTTTGCCACGCTTCCACCGGACGGGAAGCCGGTGCTCTGCCTTGCATGTCATTGGGATTTAATCTCAGTTAAAATTTTATTATTTTGTTATTTTTATTTTGTACACATTACACAATAACACAATAAATAAATACAAATTATTCTAAGAACGATTGGTACTGCCAAAAGATCTTCACAATATGGGAGTATTCATTTTTGCATAAATATTAATGTAATGTAATGTTTATTTTATTTTATTTCAATGTTACGTAATGTTGATATTCTCTTAAAATTGATTCAATGGTAAGAGCCATTCTCATGCTGTGAGGAAGTTCACAGGGATCAGGACTTGAACTCAACTCGAATAATGAGAAAAATTGTCAGAGACGATTCTCCATTTTTTGGGGACATTAATGTCGTAAAGATTTTGATTAACTAAAATGAAAGGGTAACATATAAGCAAAGCAGTCGCGATGAGTTTTAATTATGATTATGATTATAGTAACAAGTACTCCCTCCGTTTCTTATTATAAGAGACAAATAACCGAAACACGTTCATTAAAAAATAGTTAAAATTAGTTAAGAACAATTAATATGTAAAAAGTATATATTTTTTTCCAAAAATGCCCTCATTAATAAGGAGAGAGAGCATGAGAGAGAACAATTAAATTATTAAAAGAAAGAGAAGTGGGAGGGAGAGAGAGTGTGAGTTGGAGATAATAAATATGGGTAAAATAGTAAATCAACACAAAAAAGTAGAGACAACTTGTAAGTGTCTCTTATATATAGGAACATGCCATAAGCATCAAATGTCTCTTATAATAAGGAACGGAGGGAGTAACAAAACATGTGAAATGGCATTCATTAATTAGTCTGCGAAGGTCTCTTGTGATGATTGCAGCAACAAATACTTGAACTTCAGTCCTTCAATACAGAGTAAAGTGCCTTGAGTTCAGAAGCATTCACTCTTAATGGGGATTTGAAAATATGTTTGTAAGTTCTAACTGGACAATTTGTAACTATATTTTGAATTTTAGTTACCACCTCGCATTGAGGGAAAAGAAATTGTGTGTCAGAGTCAAAAACCATGTTATGACCAAAGCAACTAAAAGACTCCAACAAATGTGTTACATTTTGCAGTGGATGTTCAATCAAAAAAACAAAAACAAATGTGTTATCAATCGCAGTAAAAGGACGTTACCTTTCATAACAAAGAAAAGACTAGGAATCGAGAACACAAAAGAAAAGGCTAGGAATATTTTCCAATATGAGAAACAAAAATATCCTCCTTTTTTTTTTGACACAATATCCGCGAAATTAAAAATTAGCAAATCCACGAAATATTACGTTATAAAGTATTTAGGATGAATGATAAAAATAAGACAAATTAAAGGACTTCTATTTTTATATTTATCTTTTTTTCTCCTTGTCATTTGTTGATAATGTTATATATAACTAATTTGCAACCACAAAAAGATCTCGATTCAATAAAAATAACTAGAAATGGAAAAACATAATCATATTTAATCACAATTAACATGTCTAGTTTTAAGAGCATGTTTGGTAGAGCCGTTAATATGGGTTGGACCTGCGAGTTGAACCCGCCAACCCACCAAAAGAGGGGGTTAGGGTTGGCCTTTGGTCAACCCGCACCGCCACAACCCGAGCCCGCCATGGGTCAGTCCTCAACCCGTCAACCCACCTAATTTTTTTTAAAATTTTCATATATATTAAAATATTAGGAGGTAGGCTGAAAATGTAGAAAAAATTTATGTTTGAACTTGTATTTTATCATGTTTGGAGTTTAAACTTTGGATAATTGTATATTTTGTGTTTTAATATGTTGTAATTTTGTGTGAATGCTTGGAATACTTTAAATTATTTCTGATTTTTTAAAATTTTTTATTATTTATAAGAAACAAATTTTAAAAAAAAATCTAGCAAGTTGATGGGTTGACCTGCCAACCCACCTTGGTGGGTTAGGGTTGGCAAAATACCAACCCGCCAAAAAACGGGCCTTTTGAGCCCGACCCAAATAACCCACAACCCGTGACGGGCCAACCCGCAACCCGTGGGTTGGCCCGTTTTACCAGCTCTAATGTTTGGATAACATCCAAAACCATGGTATGGAAGGCAAAATCATGGTTTGGATAAAATGACATCCAAACAGCCTCAATTTTTTTGAAAACTTGGTTATAGCTGAAATCATAGTTGTGAAGGCTGAAACCATGGTTTGGTGAGAAGTGAAAAATTGTTGATTCTGAGAAGTGAAAGCTGAATCACTGGAGTGATAACTAGGAGTCAGATGGGAGCAACAATATATTTTGACCAAAAACACCCAAATTAATAATTCACAGAAAATTAAGAATTTTCTGTTCACAACAAAATAATTCATCTTCTCCAAAAATATTTTTACTCTTATATTTTATATATATATGCATGTAGTAACAATTAATTAATTAATTATATTAAAGATCGAAGGTAGTATGCTGTACAAAAACTAGTTGTGAAAATATGTTATAGGATTTTATGTTTAAAATCTTTAAAGAAAATTAATATTTTTCTGTTAGCGAAAAAAAGTCATTTTTCTCTAAACATATTTAATCTTATATTTTATAAATATATATACACATATTAACTATTTATTAATTACATTATTTTATATATTATTAATTATGCTGGTAAAAAAATATTATTAACAATTTTATTTCTTCAAATTAAAATATATTATAAAATCTATTTTTTATGTAATTATTATATTAATTTATACACTTTTTAGTAATTTGTACATATAAAAAATGCTTCTAATAACAACTATCCAAACACTCTCACTTTATCAGAATCACTTTTTCACAAAATCTATTCTTTCCAGAATCTATTTTCTAGAAGCTATTCTCAAATCATAGTTTGGTTTCATCCAAACACCCTCTTAACTCAACCAAACAAAAGTTAGGATGCACCATATCCATACTTTGGAGCAACCATGTTCAAAACTCAACAGCCATCATCTGCAAAACACTAAAATGTGTATTTTTCATTCCACGAAAAAAAAAATTATTTTTCAAGATAAGCAATTTAAGATTTTTTATTTTTTTTGGGGGACCTGGTAGATGAGCAATTTAAGAATGAACCGATGCAGTTCTTACAGATGTCTGGAATAATATTTAATATCCAAAGATCTATCTTGAATATCCAAACATTCTTTCCCGTCCAAAACTTCTCACTATAAATCATTAAAACTACAGGATCATTAAAAATTTAAAACAGATCATTTGCAGTCTGCATCAGCGAACTTTTGCCTTTTTTGTCTGTCCTTGGACCTGAAATGCAGCACTAGTCTTCCTCCAAGAGCGAGTGGCAATAAGCAAGGGTATAACAAGCCAAGAAGCATTTGCGCCAATATAATATGTGAAGTAGTAAAACTGGTTTGCAGAGAAATTATCACCTTCCAATATTGCTGTGGTAAAATAAACAACAGCTCCATATAGCTGTCCCAAAGAGATGGCAAACTGAAGTATATAGCTATATGACTTTCCACAAGCTATTGCATATCTGCATCCATATTGACAGTAGCATTTCATTAAGAGAAGTGAAAAATAGAATTAATACAGACCAAGTGTGAGAATTCCCATTAAAGCGTCATAACATAGTTCAACTTACACCACAAGAAGGCTAGCTGGACCCTCTAAAACTGCTGTTATGCCTTCAACAGCAACAATACCTGCATCCCTCGCAGCATACCTTGAATCCCCTTTAGCTAAAGAAACACTGATCCTTGAAAGGTACTCCAAATTCCAAATGTTAATAATGTTGTATATGTGAGACTTACAAACTTCAGCCAGGTAGCAACCAGTCTTATCCTGGTAAAATTTTGGTGAGAAAACAAAATAACCCTCAAGTGTCAAGTGTGTGAGGCCTGTAAAGGCCCACCAGCACATTAAAAATCGATCACTTTTTATTATCTTGGGAAGGTATCCTGGGAAAACACAAACGTGTCAAAAAAAGATGAGATACCATCCAACAGATCCACTAATCGGAGAAGAGAGAAACTTGCATTGAAATAAAAATGTGGAGTCATGTTGATCCATTTTAAGCTTTACTAGCAACATAGACTCTCTGCGGTGTATCCATTGCATGGGACAGCCGGAACGAATATTCCTGATCAAATATTCATAGTTCTTGTAGGATAATTATGAAATAACAAAATAACACATTGTGCCTTAAACAACACGATTGCGTTACTTCAAAATGTTAATCCAAACAGCATCTGGTAATTCCATTTGGATTGCATGAGAAGAGGATATTCTAATAATAGACTTACAGACAAAAAACTACTCACTATTAAAATAATATCAAGTTTAAAATATCAATCATCAATCAATGCATATACAAATTGCAGGAAGTGGCACTGATCATAAATGGTGAATTGTGCACTTCAGCACTGCGTGAAGTCCAAGATCTAACTAGAAAGAGAAGTTAATCACAAAACATCTGCATCGGTTTTTATCGTATTCTACATTTTAAAGTTCACGGGTCTTTGTCCTCGCCATCAACTAAATTCAAGAACACTTTTCACTGATTAGACATACTCATCATTCAGGTACAGCATTCTGCCAGCCTAATATAACATGCTCGGTAATAGACTACATATACAATCTTGATAGTTCAACAGAGAGCACAATTGAAGCATTTAATTGATTACTGAAGTACATTCACGAGATAACGATGCAATTCAAATATCCAAAAAATAGAAAGATGTGAGTGAGAGTAACTGCTAGGAGCGTAGAATTTCAATTTCACTTACCAACTGCGAGTAGTTAAACAAGGAGGCTCAACAAATAAAGCTTGGAGAAGTCAATGGAAAAGAAATGAAGCAATCCGAAAGCGAGATAGACATTCCTACCTGAGAATATCCAGACGGAGGAGACGACGGCCAGTGAAGCGATGCCATAGACTGCAAGAATGGTAGACTGAGAGAGGAAGCACGGAACAAAACCAGGAAGAATCAGGTCCGTTGGTACATAAGGATGACTATGTAGAAATTCACCCATCCGCGCCGTTCTCTGCTGCGACGAGCCAACAACGGCCTCGCGGAGGATGGGGCTAGGAGCGAGCGGTAGAGCTTGTTGCGGAGCGGAGCGTCTCCTTTTCCCTTCCATCCTCTTATCATCCTCTTCTCTAATCCTCACCTTTCATTTTATCTACAGTCAAAAACACACACTTAACACAGCTATGCGTTTTGCCAACAGACGCGGGTTTCCTCTCTCTCCTTTTGGCGGCAAAATCATGGAAATAGAAATAGAATGCTACTTCCATCAATCCATTGCTCTAGACATACTCAGAGCTTGATCCCAGTATTCTTTCACCGTAAGCAACCAATCCACCTTTAATGAGACCTGAACCAGTTACATGAATTGTATTCCCAAAAGATTAGACTATGATCCTGTTGGAGGTTGAGGTACCACAGTTTGCGATCCCATATTAGCGTACATTCTTGCTGCCATCACGAAAGGCAAAAATCATTACTAGATGCGTAAAATGTAGAGGAAGACGTGCTCATTTCTCAGACTCCCACGCATAATACAGAAAAGGAAGCTCAACCAATAAGAAGCTATTTCACTAAACTATATCAGCTTAAATTATAATGTGATTCATGCCAAGAATTTTACAGAGGCCCCACCCCGTGTGCTTGTAGACTATAATTTGCGATATTCACAAAGGCATAGAATAAACATTTCAATCAATCAATAACAAGATGATCATAAGGGTAGGAATGCTTCACAGGTTGAAGAATAAACAATTTCTGATCCAAATTGATTCAGCGGAAGAAAATAAAAGCAAAACAAGACTTACGCAGAAACGCTAGTTCCACTACTGAAATAAGTCACCTGTGGTCAGCATTCACTGACTCCACCGGAAGGTTGCTGGGTTCTGCTTGATTCAATTACGTTCGGCGGCGTAAGGCAGTGTCAAGCAAAAATCCCAAGCGTCAAGCGCGTCTTTGGGAGAGAGAGGAAACCCGCGTCTCTTTTTAATTGTGTCCCTCTTAATTATTCTAATTACCATTGCATATGTTAAAGAAGTTTGTATATTCCAAGGAAAAAAAAACCGGACCGGACCGGCCGGTTCAACCGGAAAACCGGTGAACCGGTCTGCAGTCCGGTCTGGTTTGGATGGTGAACCGGAGGTTTAATGAACCGGTAAAAAACCGGTTTTAACCGGGAAAAACCGGTATTAAACCGGGTAACCCGGTTCAGTGGGTTACCCGGTTTGTTTTTTTTGCCTTTCAGAATCCCAAAACGGCACCGTTTTATTTTTTAAAAAAAAAGCTCTTCTTCTCTTTTCCTCCGGTCGAGTAACTCACTAACTCGAATTCCCTCATTTCCCTTCCTCTCCTTTGCGCAGCGCCGGCTCTTCCCTCCCAAGCCAAAATCGCCTCCTCCGAGATCCCTGTTCCCTGGCGTCGTTGGCTGCAGAGGTCCTTGTTCGGCCGTTCCCCAACATCGCGGTCGCCTTCGCCTCGTCTTGCTTCAGCTTCACCACTCGCATTCGCAGAAGGCAGAATCGCAGAACCGAAAGTCAAGTCGCAGGCCTCCACCTCGCAGTCGCATCCCATGTCTGAGGCTCTAAGCTCGCAAGTCTCCCTCGCTCACCACCTCCTGCTTGGCCTTCACTATTAGCATTCGCAGAAGGCAGAATCGAAACTCCAAAGTCGCAGGTCTCCCTCAAATCCCGATCAGCGTTGTCCCTTCGGTGCATTGAGTTGTGGGTAAGCTCGAAAATTTTCCCTTTCAGCTAGGTTGTGTTGTTAGGATTAAAGAGCTGCCTTTGTTTGTTCTTTCTCTCTGGTTGTCGAAAGGTTTGGGAAGGGAGAAGATAAAAATTTTCCATTTGATTTCTGAACATTTGAAGTAGGAGAAGAAAGTAGTTGATGAATTTTTTTTTTGCTGAAATAATATAGATTTTGTTTCCTTTGGAGATTAGATGAAATTGATTCTGGATATGTAAAGTATAAATACTCTTAGCTTGAAACCGAAGAATATACAAATTTGTCTGTTTCAACTTTCAAATATTGATTAGTACTCTTCTGGTCAAGAAAAATATTGATTAATAATCAATATGATATTTTAATATTATGAATTAAATTATATTATTTTAATATGACCGGTCCGACCCCGGTCTGACCACGGTCTGACCAGTAACCCTTAACCCACTGTCTTGACCGGTTTAATCTCCGGTCCGGTTTTTTGTTCCTTGGTATATTCTAATCCCAAGCGCCAACTTTCTTTTTATTACGTCACCAGTATATCTTAAATATGACATTCAAATTAATTGTGTCCCTCTTAATTATTCTAATTAGCATTGCATATGTTAAAGAAGTTTGTATATACTATTTTAATATAGGAGTAATTTAGAAAAACTAATACTGCATATTTTTAATGAATGACTCATTTAACTACCTCTCTTAATCAACATAAATTAGTTAAATAGATATTTATAATTTATAAGTCATTTTATTAAATTTTTTTAACATAGAAATATTTCTTGTAATTCTAAATATAAGATTTAGTTTGTAATTTAATTAATTTTAGGAAAAATCCTAATTAAATCTACTTGAATTATCAAAATTCAAACTAAGGCTTGCACTTTTAACAAATTCCTAATTAAGCCCTATTAGAAATTTTTGAATATAGTTAAAAGACTAAAATGCCTTTTTATTATTTAAATAATATTATTTTGAAGACAAAAAAATTAAACCAAGAAAACTTGAATAGTATTTATTTTTAAAAAATATTTTACATAAGAAAATTTGAAAATACTAAAATTTATACTAATAATCAATATGAAATTGTATTGGAAATCTAAATTATTTTTCCAATATTTGGATGGGACAAATGGAATAATATGAACTACTTAATATAAACTTGTACAAAAGAAAAAAAATCATAGAACGCATAAAGACGATAGATCATTTAGCAACATCTCGAAAAAATAAAAAAAGAAGCTAGGTCATAAATTGATTAGAGTAATTACCAATTTGTTAACTTAAAAGGACATTTTAATCTTTTAACAACATTAAAAAATTCCTAATAAGGCTCCTTGACTTAATTAGAGATTTGTTAAAGTGTGAGTCTTAATTTGAATTTTGATATTTCAACAGGGTTTAATTGGAATTCTCCCTTAATTTTATCTTTTATTTGTTATATTGATTATTATTTTTTGAAAAATTTATATATATTATGTAATTTTATTAAAAAATTATTAAATTTTAATGTAAACTTAATGGGATTTGAGTTTTTTTTCCCCCAAAAGTGAGTTGTAAATATCACCAAAAGATTTAGCAAATGCACATTCAGTGGCTGTTCAGCAGAATAATTGGATTAGGGAAGGCGTTGGTTAATATTCTGTCAGACGTGGTTAATGCTTGCTACCGTTTGTTTAGTTCTGTTTGTTTCATTCCCGCTTCTTAAGTTCTGTAGTTGGTTTTGTTCTAAACTGGTTAAATTGGTTCTTTGTTTCTTTACTTTGGCACGGCGGGTGTTAGGTTGTAATGATTGGCCTTTTGGAGAGTATATTTTTCAGTTTAGATTACTAGTCTGTGTAACTTTTTTTTTTTTTTGTGATCAATAAGATGAACCCTTTCGGCATGAAAAAACAAAGGCTAAAGGAGCAAGTTTTTTTTGGGCCAGTAAAGGAGTAAGTTTTAAACATTACCGTATTAACATTTGGCCAAAATAAACATTACCGTATTAATAAGTTTTAGAGTTAAGATGCATTTAATATCTGAAACTATCTTTGAAAGTAATTCTAGCGTTCTATAGTATTTTGTAATGCAATTTTACTATTAAAATGTTACCTCTGCTTTTTAATATTAGAGTTCGTTTGACTTTTATTGTAGTTTTAAATATAAGACTTTAATCTATTTTATCTCTCATATTTTTTTTTAAATAGTCACTGTAATAACAGTAGTTCTAACTAATATGTTTGATTAGTAAGAATATTTAAAAAAATAATATTTATTTATTACAAATAACTAATTTAACTAATTTTTTAATCTATTCAAATTAATCAACAAATTGTTATATTAAGAGCAAATGTAGCACTAGAAATGGAGCAATTTCCACCCAAGTCAGCAGGATATTAACCTCCGCTATCTCAGTGCCCCTGTTCATCATCTTCATTAGACCGAGACGCGACCTTAGCCACTGTTCTCCTCTTTCGACAGAAGACGGTGAGCAACCCACCATTCTGATCACCAACGATGAATGAATTTCTCCTCTAATTGCTGGCACAGATCTATTCAATCTGTATGTCGGTATTGGCGTCATAGAGCATAGCAATCCCACCAAAAAAAAATTTGAAAAGCACAACTCACTTTGTTTTGTTCATCAGACAGAGCATCATATGCAACAATCAATCAACCTCATCACCGTACAATGGAGGTCCGTGAATAATCGAAAGTACTCCTTTAAGAAACTCTATAGAACGTCCATACCTAACCTTCCCATAAGCTTTACTCCTCTAATCCCATTTATAACAGAAAATATATTTTTGCTCATATTTATAAACATTGACAGAAATTTTTTATATAAATTTACTTCCTCCGTTTCTTTTTATAAGCAACTTTAAATTAGAAGTTCTTTCTCTAAAATACTTTTATTTACTGGGAGAGAAAAAATATAAGAACGAGAATAAAAAAATTATTATAATAAAAAAATTATGAAAGAGAGAGAATACAGATGGAGAGAGACTGTGGTTTGAAAAATAAAATAATAAATATATTGAGTATTAGAATAAGTAATTAATGAGAGCAAAATAGAAAATTTTCTACAAAAATTTAAGACAACTTGCAAATGTTGTTTACATTTAGAGACAATAGGAGAATGGTAGTTGTTATTTATAAAAAGAGATGGACGGAGTACAAATTTATCATTCATTTATTATTGTATTTATATTATTTATATAATATATATATATAAATAGAGATAGAGTTAAAAAAATTTAGTTTTTAATAAAAATTAATAAAATTTAAGATTTTTCTTGATTTATATAAAATACATTAAAAATAACTTATAAATAATAGAAGTAATTTCTAACCCAGTTCAAACATCAATAGAGCCGTGGCCTTCCTATAGATATCTGCTTGTTCCTTAGCAGCATAAGTCATCAAGTCCATGAACGAGTTAAAGCCGATTCTCGTTTAATTACTTAATTTTTGTACAGTGATAATTTTTACATAAGCAAACCAAAAAAAATAAAAAAATTTCAAGCTCTTTTCTAACTTTCTTCCTTTATCTCCCTACTTAATTCCTTTCCTTCCCTTTTATCATCGTCCAGGCTCCTCTGCTGATTCAATTCCCAGTGGCGCCTTTGGTCCTCCCACGAAAAAGCTCATCATACTTCTCAGTGAAGGAGGAAAATAGCGGCTCAAGTCGCAACCCTAGCGTGAAAATGATGAATAATAGCAATCACCGTGAGAGAGATAACAGTTCTGCTCATCTGGGGTGTGAATTACATCATTTTTAATATATTAGAAGCAAAACTACACAATTAAATATTTTAGATTGTTGGATACACGCTCAAAAATAATTCAGGGTGCATTTAACCCTAAGTTCTATACAAGAAACACAGCCCACCTAAGTACTTTTTTGGATGAGTGTTGTTGTTATCATCATTAAAAGGAGGATAAGGCCAAGCCATAAATAGTGTCGACTCCAGACTCTTTTTCCAGGAACAGTAATAGTGTGCAGCCTATGGTCTTAATTGTATTATATAGTCGTTGTCTCTCCTCTGTCTTCGTCCTACCCACACCAATCTTTTTTCTTGTGTTTCATGCCTTTTTTCTTTGTCACACGAGTTTCTTATTCATTTCTCTTTGATGTCAATTTTTATAAGAAATTTTTTAAAAAAATACTTCTAAAATAATTAAAATCTCAGATTAAAAATAACTAAAAAATTTATTATTATTTATTTTAAAAATATTATCAATTATTATTAAAATGTGATAATGAAAAGTGATTTGAAATTTTAAGATTCAAAGTTATTTTTTGGTATTAGCCGCGTGCCGCCGCCGGCGCAGCAGTAACAATGACAGTCACAGTTGGGCAAGGTCCAATAATAGACAGCTCACATGGAGGCTAGAGGGACGGTCCCTACCGCGGAAGATGTATGAGATTAATTTTTAAAAAAAATGTGAAATAATTCTTAAAATAATTGATTATACAAAAAAATATTAGTTGTATTATTGTATACAAAGAAAAGTAAGTTGCATAAAGAAAAGAAAGATGGTTTGCACAAAATATTATTTGAATATAAGAGATTAGTTTGCATATAAAGAAGATGACTTGCACATAAAAAAATTTTATTTACACAAAGATAAATTGAGTTGCACATCCCATAAAAGAACATTATTGCACATAAAAGAAGATGAATTACACAAAAAAAAAAGTTAAATTGCATACAATAAAAATTAAGTTACACAAAATCCTTAAATCTCATTTACCAATTAAATTTTTAATAAGAGATATATCCCCAATTTTTTTAAAAAAAATTGTGCAATTATGATAAATAATTGAAAAGAATAACATAAAAAGATTACTAAATCTCAAATAAAAAATTGTAACAATTTTGTAATTTCAGTATTGTCAAGACCTATTATAATGCTGTTACAAAACCTAATTTAAGATTTAATAATTTCAACTTTTTTTTTTAATAAAGTTCTTCCTAAATAATTCGACATGCACCGATATCTTTTTCAAACCATATCCAGCATCCCTCATACTAAAATATAGCGGTGCGATTTTATGTTTTATCCATTAAAAATAGAGCAATTCCCATCCCATCCAAACCCATATTTGGATGAAGCGAAAATTAAAGAGGAAAAAAATACCAGAAGGAAAAACCCTCATTTTTTAAAGTTTTTCTTCCTAATATATCTTCTCTCTGTATTTTTCTCCCACCTTTCTCTCCATTCAAACATGACGTTAAAAGAACTTAACGTCGTCTCTGTAACTGGGATCTCCAGTCCGAAAATTCATTGCCGGACCAGAACGAGAATCTTCATCCAAGAATGTAGAGTAAGAGGCAATGAAGAGGATTTTTATCGGGTTAGATTGGCAGTCGTTTCAATGGCGTAGCAGCAGCAGCAACTCGGTTACAGAATTTCATGGAATATCAGCTCCCCCAGGAAGACAAATTGGGAGGGCCCAAGAAATTTCAAACTGAACCAAATACCAATAATTTGAGTAGAATAAAAAAAAAACTAGTTAAGTTAATTATTTGAAATAAATACGTACTGTCTCTTCTAAAACAAATGTATTGATTAGAACAATTATTATGACAAAAACTATCTTAAGAAAAAAAAATAAACATAAGAGAAAAATTTAATTGCTAGCTTATATTTAGAAACAAAATAAAAAGCAAACAAGCTTTTATATTAAGAATAAGAGATAACATTCTAATACAATCCATGAAAAATGCTACCTTCGATCTTAAATATAAGAGCTAATTGACTAATTTGAATAGTTTAGGAAAATAAGTTAAATTAATTATGTGTAATAAATAGATGTTATTTTTCCTAAAATATCATTACTAATCAAGTGTATTGGCTGCAAGTCCTGCAACTACTATTTTTAAAAAGACTATCTTAAAAAAATGTATAAATATGAGAAACAAAATAAATTCAGATCTTATATTTATAATCAAAATAAAAATTAAACAAAATCTTATATTAAAGATCGGAAGTAGTATTTAAAGTTCGATGCTCAAGAGGAAAAGTCAAAATCACTGCGTTTGAAGAATCCGCCATGAGAAAAACGGCATAATCGCCGCGGAAGCACAGTATACCAACAAATTGACAAAAGAGCACCATAACAAGTTTGACACGCCAATTTGAGAGAGGCGACTGGAAGTGACGGCCATACATAGTGAGTAAGCAGGAGAGGAACAAAGAGGGCTTGTTTATAATTATGATTTATAAAATATAAGATAATTACGTGAGAAAACTCAACATGCATAAAACATGCGTATAAACACTTAAATCAAACGATCCAAATGATGCCTCATCATTCCTTGAACTAAATATCTTATTATTCTTATTACATGCCGGTCATTTTTGTTTGTTGTTGTTCAACTTGCAAAAGACTACTTACAAATATGGGAGAAGATCAGGCTGCATATAGGGTTAGAAAATGTAAGGGGCAAGATTGTCAATACATTGCGTGATTATTAAATGCTGAAAAGTATACGCTTCCATGGAATTTCGACCACCATCTTGATGAAAATGGTTTTCCTAAATTATTCACTTCCAAGCAAAAAAATTATAAAAAAAAACATTGAAGTTTCCCTTCCATTTTCATTTTCATACCACTAGTTTTAAGATGCCAAACGAGTAAGAGTCTTATACACATTAATTCAATTTCAATCTCCCTTCTTTAAAAAAAAAAAAAACAGAGAGAAAATGAATCTGATATATGATTTTTCTTTTTTATAATTTTATCAATGGCTTGATAAAGTCTCCCAGTTAAAAAATTCTAACATGTCGTTGAACAGTGAACACAATTCTATCGTCAAACATATAATGATGTTAATTAAAATTTTATATGGTGCACACACTATTAACTTAGGAAAAGTATAAAAAAAATGCCTTTGAAATTTCAAAATTTTAAATTAGGAATGACTATAATAATGTGTTGTTATTTGTTTTTTAAATATTGTCAATTGTTATTAAAGTGTAGTAAGACTGATTTAGAATTTTGAAATTCAAAGATTTTTTTTAGATTCTCCTATTAATTTACTCACTTGTATTTTTTTTTTTGGATAAAGGAGCGATTTTATTCTTGATTTTATTTTTCAAGTCTGCTCAACACCCTATGTTTTTTGTAACACTTCACATAATTATATCCACGTATGCGATAAAATACTTCATTTACAAACCCATATGTATTTCTAATACTTCATCTGGTCATAATTTCAAAATATTGCTAGCATAACTTAACAAAATAAACTATTAAAGTCTTAGTCATGGCAAATAAAAATATAATATAGCTTGTGTTTGAGGAGCACAAAAACCTTTACGGCTCACTCTGTTAGTTCCTTTCCTTGATTTCTATTAGATCCTTCACTTGAAAATGTTAATATAAAGAATGAGATCAAACATCTCAGTAATTGTTGAAATTCTAACATATTGAAGCAAACCATATCTAATAAACAAAAATTTGTTTATGTGTGTGTGTGAAAATCATGAATTTGATACATTCAACTCAATTTCATTTTTTATTCAACAATATCCTAACATCATTTTTTCAATATATCCAAAAAAAATAATACAATATGCAGTCTTCTTTATATCGCCGTCCACTCTTATATCGCTGAATATTTTTATTTTTAATTTTTTACCTAAAAAGAGTAGTAATCAATGGATGTCATGAATCGTGAATCGCGTGAAGCTGGCCAGCCGAACTCGGGCAGCCTCCTTTTTTGACCGGATCACTGTAGTAAAAATAATAGAGAAATAATACTGTTTAATATAGAATCTAATTGTTAAATTGATTTTGATCTTAAATATAAGATCTATTTATCATATTTATCAATTTTCTCTAAATTATCTTTATAGATACTCCCTCAACTATAATCAAGTAAAAAAAAAAAAGATGAGGTATTAAGAAAGATGATTATGGTATTTTAAGAAAAATGTGTCACATTTTTTATAAAGAATTAACTTACCTTACTTCCTTAATCTAATCAAATTAGTTAAATAGATCTTATATTAAGGACTGAAAGAGTACTTCAGTTTGAAAATATCTAAATAACTTTTATTTTAGTTGTATATGACTAATTAGAGATTTTTAAATTTATTACAATTACCATATTGCCCTGAATAATTTTAAAAGAAAAAAAGAGAAGCATGCATAGGTTATACCACCTCCTTTAACGTGGTTAATAAGTTTTTATAACATTATTAATAATTTTCTTATCACTTTTAACACCAAGTTTTTCAGGAAATTAAAAAAAATAACACTTTATAATTTTACTAACACTGTTAACAAGTTATATAATGATATTAATAATTTGTATAATGTCATTAATCATGTGATTTAAGAGTTTTTTCTGCTTAAAGAGATTAGTTATGACATCATAAATGAAAAATTTTTACAATTCATGTAACAGGATTGACAAATTCTTTGATACTACTAACAATTCTGTTATTGCTTTTGACAATAGGTTTTTTTAGGGAATTAAAAAAGTGTTCCTTTTACAGCTCCAGTAACATTATTAACAAGTCATGTAACGATATTAATTCATGTAATGCTATTAACCACATGATTTTAGAGCTTTTTACACTTTGAGAGATTAGTCATAGCATCAGAAATGAACAATTTTAAAATTTCTGTTGAGCCGTTAACAAGTTTTTTAACTCTATTAGCAAGTTTATTATCGCTTTTAACAACAGACTTTGCAAGAAATTAAAAAAGTTTTATTTTTACAACCTCAGTAACGTTGTTAACAAGTCGTATAATAATGTTAACAATTCACGTGATGTCATTAACCATGTCATCTAAGAGTTTCTTACCCGTGAAAAGATTGATCATGACATCATAAATGAAAAATTTTACAACACTTGTAATACAATTAACAAATTGTTTAACGTTATTAACAAGTTTGTTATCACCTTTAATGACATGTTTTTCATGAAATTAAAAAAAATGGTACTTTTACGACTTCAGCAACATATTATTAAAGGTGATAATAAACTTGTTAATAACATTAAAGAACTTATTAACTACGCTAAATAAGTTGTTAACCTATACACCTCCTTCTCCTTCTTTCTTTGAAAAATTACTCAGGTTAATATGGTTATTTTAATAAATTTAAAAATTCTTAATTACTCATATATGATTAAAAAATTTTATTACTCAGGTGACTATATGGAAACTTTTAAATTTAAATATCATTTTTTTGTCATTTTCTCATCACTACAATCCAAAACTGAGTTTCCCCTTTTTTTAAAAAAAAATTAAATTTTCCATTTCTATTAAAATACGAGGGTCAGGTTCTTTACATATGTTAAATTTTTTATTAAATGTGATTAGATAACTTAATATAATAAATATAAGGTATTTAATGTAAGTAACTTATGAATTTTACTCTTACTTAATATATATTTTAAAAATATCAATTTATATAATAATAAATAAAAAGTGAAGTTACATATTACTTCTGATTCAAATTCTAAAATCTTATTTATAGTTTAAAAATAAAATTTTATAATTAGGATGAAATAGTTTTTACCTAGAAAGTTCAACAACATGCCTTGTAAATGGGGAAAAGACGGTCCCCCCCTTGAAAAGTACATGAGAAGTACCGGTTCAGAGCACTCAGCACTGCTCATCACCAGCATTAATTAATTATTTTTTAAATGCCAAGCGAATCAAAATGTGCCTGGGCTTCGTTGCATGATTATAGTGTGCTTGTAGCCGTGCCATGCAACCGAAATCATTCAGCATGAGTAGTTTATATTTAAAATTTTTAATTTAAAATTTTCTATGGTAAGTTTATTTTTAAAATTTTTTAATTATAATATTATTTTTATATTAAATTCAGTACCAATTAAAATAAAAAATTATTTAAAATCTTTTTAAAAATTAAATTAAATTTGGAAAATTTAAAATCAATCTGGGTGGTTTCCACTATTAGCTCAGAGAGTAGGTCCTCGTCAAATTCCACTGTTAGCTCATTATTATATACCTCGTGATCGAAGAGAAAAATATCATCAACAACATGTTCTATGCGGCCATAGAAATGCCCACCATGTTATTGCTCATATTATCTTTTATCAGTTTTATGTTCCTTCTGCACAAAGTCTTCTCCGATCTGAAACAAAAAAAGAACGATCAGAAACGACCACCAGGTCCGCTGGCTCTGCCGGTCATCGGAAACCTCCACATGTTGGGTTCACTTCCTCACCGGACCCTTCAATCATTAGCCAAGCGATATGGTCCGATCATGTCGTTGCGGCTGGGGCAAGTCCCGGTGGTTGTAGTCTCCTCACCTGAAGCAGCCGAGCTGTTCCTAAAGACCCACGACTTAACATTCGCGAGCCGACCTAAGAGTCAGTTTTCCGAGTTCATCTTCTACGGCACCGCCGGTATGGTGACGAGTGAGTATGGCCCGTACTGGCGCCACATGAGGAAGCTGTGTATTCTGCAACTTCTTAGCTCGTCAAAGGTTCAGTCGTTCAGTCCTTTACGGAGGAAGGAGTTGGGATTAGTAGTTACGTCGTTAAGGAAGGCCGCGGCGGCGCGTGAAGTTGTTAACCTGAGCGAGGCGGTGAAGAAACTTATAGAAGATGTAACGTACATGATGGTTCTGGGGCGCAACACAGATGACCAGTATGATTTGAAAGCACTTGCTCAAGAGATCATGTGCCTGGGCGGGACATTTAATCTTGCAGATTTTGTCCCTTGGCTAGGAGCTTTTGATATCCAGGTATTAAACAAAACTAAATACATATTATTTAGGGTTCTAATGCCGTGGTGTCTAACGTTTTTTTTAGGCACCGTTTGGATACACTTGCAAACCATGATTTGCACAAAATGCTATCCAAACACCTCCTTCAAAAACCAAAACCATGGTTTTGAAAAAAGAAAAAAATTTTTGTTTTTGGAGAAAAAAGGGAGAGTGTTAGAGTTTATAGGATATGTATCTTGTTATTTTTTTTATAAACATATTTTTTTATAAACATATTTAATTTTATATTTTATAAATATATATACATATTAATTATTTATTAATTATATTATCGTATGTATTAATAATTATGTTAATAAAAATATATTATTAATAATTTTATTCCTTTAAATTAAAATATATCATAAAACCTATTTTTTCTGTAATTATCATATTAACTTATTTCTTTTTTTTAGTAATTTGTATATATAAAAAGTGCTTTTGATAACAACTATCCAAACACTCTCACTTCTCAAAATCACTTTTTCATAAAATTTATTCTTTCCAGAATCTATTCTTCCCAGAATCTATTTTCCAGAATCACTTTTCCAAACCACGGTTTGGTTTCATCCAAACACACTCTTAATGTCTAATCGAAAACTCGTTTGAAATGATTTAAAACAGTTTTACACTCACGATTTACAATTGGAGAAATTTTATGTTAGCATACGTAAAACGTACTTGGTCGTGTTGATTATCATGATTCCAAACGGGCCCTAAATTTTTTTGGAAAAATTGTAATAAAGTCTAACATAAGAGAATTAAATATAAAAAATCCCGTAAAATCATCAAATTATTCTGAAATATCAAAGGATCTCATTGTAAGAAATTCTGATCTGTTTGTTTAATTACCAAATTATCCTTATTATTATTTTTTAAAGTATTCATTAAAGTGCAATTATTAATAATTTAAGGTGTAACAATTAACAATTATTGCAGTAGCTATGAACAACACTCATGTATTATATTTTTGTGATGCGCTGAGAAAATGTGTTGTTATTATCTGTTGTGCTAGTTTTTAATTGTTACATCTTAAGTTATTAACGACTACCCTTTCAGTTGTCAATACATACTTAAAAAAATAAGGGGAAGTTAGTAATTAAACAAATAAAATCTTTTGCAATGAAGTCTCTTGAGATTTCAAAATAATTTGATGATTTCAATAGATTTTTTTGTACTTAATTCTATTGGGTGGGACGTCATTGCAATTTTTCCAATTTTTTGTTGTTGATGATTAGTGATATTTTGATATAAAATGATGTAGTTTTAAATTTTTCTACGTTTGTTCATAGAAAAGCAATTTTAAAGTACACCATTTAAAATTATTGATATTTTAAAGTATTTTTATGTGAAAAATAGTAAAAAATTTAAAACTACACCTTTTTATATCCGTAAGATATCAAAATATCACTACTTTTATGTAGGATGTAATGATAAATAGAAACAAGAAAAAGAACATTTGAACAGTTGAGCATTACAAGAGACATTAGAGAGCCATTACCATTGTTAATTAACAATAGAATTCATGGTGGGTTTTTCTTGAAAAAAAGATAGAAAAATGACATATTAATTTCATAATGCTCAAAATATCAGCTCAATTTAAAAAAAAATCCTATTTTGGTCTCAAGAGACCAAATTAAGATTATCATGTTAAATGAAAAGACCAAATTGCCCTTCATTTTATTTATTGTTTTTAAAATACCAAAGTCCTCACTGGCTGGTTGGTCACTAGAGCTCCGGTGACCGGCCGACAATTGGTCATTGGAGCTCTGTCGATAGGAAATAATTTTTTTAAAATTTTTTACCATTTCAGTATAACGATTAATAACTTTTGTAACGCTATTAACAACTTCAGTATAGCAGTTAACAATAGGTTTTCTGAGAAACTCAACAAGCTCTGGTAGCCGGAAACAATTTTCTTGAAAATTTTTACAACTTCAGTATAACGGTTAACAACTTTTGTAACTCTATTAACAACTTCAGTATATCAGTTAACAACAGGTTTTTGGAAAATTCAACAATTGGTCGCCGGAGCTCCGGCGGCAGAAAACAATTTTTTTTGAAAATTTTTACAATTTCAGTATAACAGTTAACAACTTCAATATAGCAGTTAACAACAGGTTTTCTAGGAAATTCAACAAGCTTCGACGACCGGAAATAATTTTTTTTTGAAAATTTTTACAACTTCAGTATAATAGTTAACAACTTTTGTGAAACTATTAACAACTTTAGTATAGCAGTTAACAATAGGTTTTTCGGAAAATTCAACAATTGGTTGCCGGAGCTCTGCAACCGGAAACAATTTTTTTGAAAATTTTTGCAATATTAGTATAACAGTTAACAACTTTTGTAACACCATTAACAACAGGTTTTTCAAGAAATTTAAAAAGTAGCATTTTTACAACTTCAATAACACAGTTAACAAATTGCGTAACTCTATTAATAATTTCTGTATATCATTTAACAATATGTTTTTTTAAAAATTAAAAAAATGACATTTTTACAACTTTAACAACTCTTTTTTTTTTTGAAAATTTTTACAACTTCAGTATAACGGTTAACAACTTTTGTAATGTTATTAACAACTTCAGTATAACAGTTAACAACAAGTTTGCCGAAAAAATTCAAAAAGTAGCATTTTTACAACTTCAGTAATGTTGTTAACAAGTTCCGTAATTCTATTAACAATTTCAGTATAGCATTTAACAACAGGTTTTCTTAAAAATTCAAAAAAAGAGAGGCATTTTTATAACTTTAACAACTATTTTTTTAAAAAATTTTTACAACTTCAGTATAACGGTTAACAACTTTTGTAACTCTATTAACAACTTCGATATAGCAGTTAACAACAGGTTTTTCAGCAAATTCAAAAAGTAACATTTTTACAACTTTAGTAATACCATTAACAAACTCAAAAACTTGTTTTTAACCGCTATACTGAAGTTGTTAATAATGTTACAAAAGTTGTTAACCATTATATTGAAGTTGTAAAAATTTTCAAAAAAAATTGTTTTTCGTTGTCGGAGCTCTGGCCACCAATTGTTGAATTTTCTAAAAAACCTGTTGTTAACTGATATACTAAAGCCGTTACTAGTGTTACAAAAGTTGTTAACTGTTATACTGAAATTGTAAAAATTTTCAAAAAAATTGTTTCCAACCGCCGGAGCTTGTTAAATTTCCTAGAAAACTTCTTATTAACTGCTGTACTGAAATTGTTAATAGTGTTACAAAAGTTGTTAATTGTTATACTGAAGTTGCAAAAATTTTCAAAAAAATTATTTCTGACCGACAAAGTTCCAGTGACCAATTGTCAGTTGGCCACTGGAGCTTTGGTGACTGTCATCACTGGAGCTTCGGTGACTACCACCGTCAGAGCTTCGACGACCGGCCGGTCAGTAGGGGCTTTGGTATTTTAAAAACAATAAATAAAATGAAGGACAATTTGGTCTTTTCATTTAACATGATAATTCCAATTTGGTCTCTTGAGACCAAAATTGGATTTCTTAAATTGAGTAGATGTTTTGGGTATTAAGAAGTTAATATGTCATTTTTCTGTCTTTTTCCTTTTTCCTTGTCTAATTATTTGACTCCTGATTTGGCTAGGGATTAAAACGAAGGTCAAAGAAAACAAGCAAAGCACTTGATGATTTGCTGGAGAAGATAATAAAGGAGCACGAGGAAGAAACTGCTAATGTGCATGAAAACCAAGACTTCATAGACATCTTGCTCTCCCAATTGAACCAGCCCATATCGGATTCCCAAAGCGACCAAAAAATCATTAATCGAACAAACATCAAGGCAGTTGTGGTTGAAATGATTGTTGCAGCACTTGAAACATCTGCGACTGCAATTGAATGGGTCTTCTCAGAACTCTTCAAACATCCAAGAGTGATGAAAAATCTTCAAGATGAGATAAAAAGTATAGTTGGAATGAGCAGAAAGGTTGAGGAAATAGACTTACTGAAATTTAATTACTTGGATTTGGTGGTGAAGGAGACTTTCAGGCTGTACCCTGCAGGACCGCTATTACTTCCTCGAGAATCAAGGGATGATATCATAATTGGTGGATATCACATTGAGAAAAAATCAAGGGTTCTTATAAATGCATGGGCCATAGGAAGAGATTCCAACGTGTGGTCAAATAATGCTGAAACATTTTACCCAGAAAGGTTTATGAACAGTGGCATAGAGCTTCAAGGGCAAGATTATGAGTTGATACCATTTGGTTCTGGTCGAAGAGGTTGTCCAGGGATTCAGTTGGGTCTCAGGACAGTGAAACTGGTTATAGCTCAATTGGCGCATTGTTTTAATTGGGAGCTTCCTTCTGGTATGAGTCCTACAAATGTGGACATGAGTGAGGAGTTTGGACTCTCAATAACAAGAGCCAACCACCTACTAGCAATTCCAAGTTGTCGCCTGTCTAGTGAAGCATTTGAAGAATAAACCAATCTGGAAAATACGCATAATTTATATGTTTAAGTATTAGAGATAATTTTATGTGAAATACTATGGAGCACTAAATATTAGTACTTCTCCTAGTGAGAATTCAAATATTAGTTTGAGAGATTAGCTCTTTCTACTGGATCAATCTTGATTATTAGTTAGACGCTTGAGTGTGGATGTATTATGAGACGTCTCGCCTATTCCAATATTTCAATATAGCATATATATAATTATATATACATTTAATATCTCTCTCTTTTCTTCCCCTGTTGAAACATCGACGAAAAGAAAACTTCAGTAAAACGCCAATATGCATGTGTACTGTTTACATACTAAAAATAAAAGTTTCTGAAGAGTGTGAAAACCACGAATGATGACATTATAAAACTCAGGGATTACGCTAGATGACATTATATAATTCTATGTACTTTTACTGCTCCCTCCGAATAATTCTTAATATTTTCAAATTTATACAAAAGAATTTACTGAATTAACATTGCTTTCCATATTAATTTTTTTTTCCATCGATCTCTTACACATTATTTATTTGCTCTCTTCTTTCCCGTTTATCTTCTCAAAACGATTGGAGGCTGAGATTTTACTTTCAAGCTTCCGCTGGTTCCCCTCATGGTGATGATAGCTGTCCCTGTTTTAATTAATTCCAATCACCCTGCTCGGTCGAGCGAGAGAGAATATTTTATTTCTCTGGAAATATGGATCAGATCGTTTTGCTGCTTTCCAATTTGATTTGATGACTACTCCGATGTGAATATATTGATATCAATTTATCAATATCTATACGCTTTGGACCAAGTGTATTTCATTCCAAAGCAAACAATCGATTAATCATGTTCGTTTAACATTAATCAGGGAGCAAGTCAAGATTTAAAAGTGAAGGGATCCATACTTAAAAGTACAAATATTTTTAATAGGCAACAAATTTAGATTTTTTTTTAAATTTTTGTAAATTAATTATTTAGCTTTTAAATACCCCCTCCGGCCCCACCATCCCTCCCTATCACCGGAAATTAGCCTTCACATGTGAATGGCACAAGAGACAACCAGGCCCCAAAAACCTAAAAATACAACAGACAAGCGTCGGATCCATTTTCCTAGAATAGTGTGTGGGCTCCATCTTCGGATCGCATCCAAGGTGGATATGTTTAATGGGTGAAAACGAAATTAAGGTTTTAAAAATAATTTTAAAATATACAAAATAAATATATAAAAAGATTTTACCTCAATTTACATAAAATATTTTTTTTGAAGATGTTTTTGTTATAATCCAAACACCCTAGTTCGGGGAAAGAGGAAGAAGTGGGAGACACGATGAAGTCACCGGAGAGAACACAATGGCGCATGAAGCCGTGGACATTGTAGAGGTGGATATGAAAGTAATAGACAACATGATTTATACGATGATAATGACTCTGTTTGGTAAAGCAGTGGAAATCTCCTATAAACACATTTCACATAAGTCGAGATAAAATTCTTTTCACATACTTGTTTCGTATTCTGTAAATTACTATTAAAAAACTACTTATGAACTGTTTCAAATGAGTTCATAAGCTGTTAATTTTAACTTATAGCTTATTGTAATTTTTCATTCGTCCAACCAAACAACATTTAAATTTCTAATTGGACTTTTGTCCAATTTAAGATACTTTTAACCCCCTGAAAAGCCCAACCAAACAGGCACAGTAGGAGGGTTGTATCTCTTCTCCTTAATCTAAACGCTACTCAATAACTAAAATTCATTTTCCTGTCATTTTATTGCGGTCGTGGAAGTGTAACGTTCTTATAAATTTTTGAAAAAATTGTAATAAGATCACACTTAAAAAAATTAAACACAAAAAATCCCTTAAAATCATCAAATTAATCTGAAGTCTCAAAAATTCATTTATTTAACTACTAAACTGTCCCTTTTTTAAAAAAAAAATATGCATTGATAATTAAAAGAGCAGTCGTTAACAATTTAAAGCGTAATGATTAACAACTATCGCAACAAGTAATAGTGATAATTGTTAATCGTTACGCCTTAAATTGTTGACAAGAACTCTTTTAATTGTCAATCTATACTTAAAAATAAATAAATAAAGGCATGTCAGTAATTAAACAAATAGAATCTCTTGTAATGAGATTTCTTGAAACTCTATATTAATTTGATATTTTAAGGAATTTTTTTGTATTTAATTGTTGATGAGATTTTGTTGCCTAAATTTTTTTCTGTTTTTCCCCATCAAACATTTCATTCTTTTTTACTTTTAAATATTCTATGATATGTACAAGTCTTTGGAAGAAGGACACAGCTAATGCTTTGCATCTTTGGCGGCTCACGCTATCTCTCCACTTGGCTTCCTGTGGGGTGGCCCTTCCAATCAGAATTCTACAGTTGGGCAAGCTCTCGGTAAAAACACTATTATAACGAGTACTAAACCTTTAGGAAAAGTGGAAAACAATATCTCAAAAGCTAATCATTGGAGTTGCTCAAGAGCACAAAGCCTTATAAAATTTTTAGGAAAAATTTCCATTAAGGAAGCAGTTAAGAATTTATTTCAAATAGCTTTCAAAATATTCTGAAATGTCACTATAGGACCAAAAGACCAAATTGAAATTAAAATTAAGAGTAAAATTACAATAATACTCTTATTTTATTTTTTAAAAAAATATTAATGGTCATCAGAGTTCCGCCCACCGGCGATCAGGTGGCCGCCGCTAGAGCTGGTAAAACGGGCCAACCCACGGCGGGTTGTGGGTTATGCGGTGCGGGCTCAAAAGGCCCGTTTTCTGGCGGGTTGGCATTTTGCCAACCCTAACCCGCCAAGGTGGGTTGGCGGGCCAACCCACCAACCCGCCAGA
Source organism: Neltuma alba (assembly GCF_004799145.2). NCBI lineage: Eukaryota > Viridiplantae > Streptophyta > Magnoliopsida > Fabales > Fabaceae > Neltuma > Neltuma alba. Next base: position 185,864 of record NW_021635193.1, read on the forward strand.
ATTTTTATTTTTTTTCTTGTCTTTTTTTTTTTTAATTTTTCTTATTTTTTTAAATGTTAGCAGTTATATATAATACAAAATAAAAATACTAGAAATGATATAAAATATTATAAGCATCCAAATAAAAATTACAACACAATAAAATACAAATAGTATATGATTGTCCAATTTTCCAACATGATAATATACAAGTTCACACATTTTTTTTCAATGAAACCAATGAGCAATACTGAATAATCTTCTTTATCTAATTATTTCTAATGACAATAAAGTTTGAAGTAAAAATTTGCTTTACTTTTGCCTTTGTTATCTATTTTTTTTATATAAAAAAATAGGTGGGTTAACCCGCGGGTTGGCCCGCGGGTTGACGGGCCAACCCACCGCGGGTTAGGGTTATGGCGGTGCGGGTTATGTTTTTCAAGGTAGTGGCGGGTTGGCTTTTGGCCAACCCTAACCCGCCATTTTTGACGGGTTGGCGGGTTGGACCCGCGGGTTCAACCCATATTACCGGCTCTAGCCGCCGCAGAAGGTTGGAGCTCCAGTGGCCACTACTGTAGCTTAGGTGGTTGGAAGATTTTTTTTTTAAAAAAATAATATGACTAAGAGAAGGTTTGAACTTATGACCTCTTGGCATACCAAAAGTGATGTGACCACCAAACGAATCAAACCATTTAGTCATATGATACAAATAAAAATATATATAACAAAATAAACACAAGTGTCCAAGTGTAAGTAAACAAGTGAAATTCAGTAATTTACAACTAAATTTTGGTAATTTACAAATAACATAATGGAATTCATAATCCCAAATACAAGTGTTTAAGTGTAAATGAGCAAATGAAATTTGAAGGTTTACAACAAAAGTTTATGGATTTACAACCCAAATTCGTTTATTCACAAGAAATACAAGAAAATTCACAACCCAAAATATAAGTGTTTAAGTGTAAATGAATAAGTAAAATTCAGCTATTTACAACATAAATTTAGTAATTCTTAAGAAATATAAACATTACAAAAATAATAAGAGAATTCACAACTTCAAATATAAGTATTCATGTTTCTTATGAATCGTTGAATTTGGGTTGTCAATATCTTAATTATTGTTGTAAATCGCTAAATTTCACTTGTTCATTCGCACTCAAACATTTACATTTTGGGTTGTGAATTCTCTTTTGGTTTTTGTGAATCGCCAAATTTGGATTATAAATTCATGAAATTTTATTATAAATTTCAAATTTTACTAGCTCATTTACACTTAAACACTTGCATTTAGGGTTGTAAATTTCATTATGTTATTTGTAAATCACCAAATTTTTGTTATAAATTGATGAATTTTACTTGTAAATTGTCAAATTTTACTTGTTCATTTACACTTGAACATTTGTATTTGTTTTGTTATATATATATATATATATTATTTGTATCATATAACTAAATGGTTTAGTTGGCTTGGTAGTCACATCATTTTTTGTGAGTAAAAGGGTTATGAGTTTAAACCTTCCCTTAGTTACCTTTTTTTTTTTTTAAAAAAATAAAATCTTCTAGCCATTGTAGCTACAGTAGCGGCCATCGGAACTCTAACCTCCGTTTGCAGCCACTTGAGTGCTAATGGCTGGAATTCTTGCGGCCATTGATATTTCTTTATTTTAAAAATAAAAATAAGGGGTATTATTGTAATTTATTTTTAATTTTAATTTCAGTTTGGTTTTTTGATCTTATCGTGATATTTAAGAATGTTTTGAGGATTGTTTGAAATAAATTCTCAATTACTATCCTTAATAAAAAATTTCCCAACTTTCTATCGTAATCTTCTTAACGTGAGACACGTGACATATGCTGGAGGCATATTCTCTCTCTCTTTCCAAAGTATATGTATCCTCTTTTATTACTATTCAGTATTAAATATGGGTATCTTTTTTAATTAATATTCTAATCTTAATTTGTTATATTATGATTTATGAGAGACTAACTCTTTTGACTAAACCCAACTCCCGTTGATATATTCTCTTTCACTTAGTATTCATGTTACTCAAATAACATAATTTAATTGTTCCTTGTCTGTGAATTAGTTATTTAAAGTTAGTAATAAAAATAAAAGGGTATCTCAAAAGCTAATCATGGGAGCAGTTGAAGAGCGCAAATCCTTGTAAAATTTTTATCATAACCTTCTTAGCGTGAGACACGTGATATATCCCAAGGGCATATTCTCTTTTACTTACTATTCATATCTTTAATATAAGATCTAGCTGATTAATTTTAAAAAAAATTATTTAAGTTAGTTATTTGTTGTAAATATATATTATTTTTTTAAAAATATCTTTGCCAATAATATATATTAGCTAAAATTACTATTTGATAAAACTTTTAATATGTGCAATTACTATAAGGACTACTTTTAAAAAAAATATAAATATTAAAAAAAAGATAGATTGGAGTATTACATTTATAACCAAATTAAAAATTAAATAAATTTTTATATTAAATATCTGAGGTAGTACTATTCATCCTACTCGAACAATGTAGCGTAAAGGGCTAAATGCGGGCCTGCAAGGGTCGGGTTTGACTGGTCGCAAACGAGAACGCAAAGCGCCTTCCCAACTATGTCATGGGCTCGATACCTGCGAGTGCACCTGGGATTAGTCTGGCCGTTTGTGCTGGGATACCCTGAGGCAGCGATACCATCCTACTAAAAAAAAAAAAAGGCTAAATGCGGAAAAAACCACTTGAGTTGGGCCTGGGTTATGCGACGGGTGGATCCAAAAACCCCTTGCCTTACAATATATGGATTTGTCACAGGTAAAAAGTTACTCCTCCGATCCTTAAAATAGGACCTAATTGTTGAGTTAGTTTTTATCTTAAATATAATACCTATTTTTTATATTTATCAATTTTTTCTAAATTACCCCTATGGATACTTTCTCAATCATAATCAAGTAGAAGAGGAAGATGAGGTATTAAAAAATATGATTATGATATTTTAGAAAAAACATGTCACATTTCTTATAATTAACTAATTTATCTAACTTTTTTAATCTAATCAAATTAGTTAAATAGGTCTTATATTAAAAACTGGAGGAGTAGTAATTTGCAAATCCAAAACCGTGAGAAGGCTCCAACAGATTTAGGAAGTGTTTGGCATGTGTCAAAAGTGTTTTTATGTAAATCAAAATAAAATTTTTATTATATATTTATTTTGTATCCTGAAAAATTATTTTTAAAATTATGATTTAGTTTTCATTAAATATTTTCTTACCCCTTGTTTCACTCAAGAAGAGGAATGGTTGGGGAATGGATATGCTCATCCAGGCAATGTGCCCTCGCCCATTAACTGTATTGTCTACTGTTGAAACTGGCGGCACTGGTTAATTAGAAGCATTTGGCGCCATCTGGAGACCACTCGAGCGAAGCAAACCATTTTATTTATTATGTGGCAAGATCGTGAACGTTCATTTAATCCACGGCTGAAATGGTGCCAATTCAGAAATCTTCAGAAAGTGTAGATTAACATAGACGATTAGTACAAATTTTACTGACGACAACAATTAAGTCATTTTTTATGCAATTATTTTACTTATGTTCAATGAAATGTTTTTTATCTTTAAAAAAAAAAAGTGATAGAGCTGACACAGTGCCAATTCAGAAAACTTCAGAAAGTGTCATGCAAACAACACTGCTGATTTCCTCCGTGACTGCCGCTATCCCCAACTATGTCATGCAAACAACACTGCTACCACCTTCAGTTTGTGAAACTCTTGATAAACTTAATCGAGGATTTCTGTGGGGGAGTACACCTGACAAGAGGAAGACTTCCTTGGTCGCCTGGGATTCAGTCTGTAGAAGTAAGACAAGTGGTGGCCTAGGACTGAGGCATGCCACCCTCCAGAACCACGCAATGCTCATGAAACTAGGATGGAAACTCGTGAAATGTCGTGAAGATCTATGGGTTAAAATTGTTCGTGATAAGTATAGATGTGGAAATGACCTAATGCCAACCATTGACTATAAGCGGAGGGGATCGAACATCTGGTCGGGCATCAAGAAGATATGGGATAAGGTTGAGGAGGGTATTGACAGTACTGCGAGGAATCCTAGCATACGATGGAAGTGGGAGCGTAGTGGTAATTTCACTGTGAAATCTGCTTATGATCAATTGAGCCGAAGTGATACAACGAGTGATGCTTCTTGGGGGCGAATATGGAAACTACGAATACCCCAACGGTGCAGAACTTTTACTTGGCTAGCATCTCGTAAAGCTCTCCTCACGAATGCAGCTCGGAAGAAACGAGGACTGAGTAATGATGACAGGTGCCCAGTTTGTAAGAAGGAGGTGGAAGACCTGCTACACGTGCTGCGAGAGTGCAATGACACACGAGCGCTTTGGAAAAAACTAGTTCACCCTACTGCATGGAAGAAGTTCTGTACGTTAGATTTTCCTGATTGGGTCCGGTGGAATATTACTAGAAAAGACGGAAAAAACATGGAGTGGGGGAGCCTATTCTCTGTATTGTGTTGGTGGATATGGCGACGCCGTAACCTGATCATCTTTGAAGGGAAAAAGCTTCATAATGATGTACTCATAGCGAACGCTTCAGCAATAGTAATGGGCATACGTGAGATGCAGGTTCTCTTGAAGGGGGCTCACATACCAGGAGTGCAACGTGGAGCTGTTACAACAAACTGGAAACCACCTGAAGCTAGTTGGATCAAGGTAAATGTAGATGGTGCCTTTTCTCACTCGATGCACTCTAATGCTTGTGGAGGGTTATTACGAAATGAAAAGGGCGAGTTCCTCAAAGGCTTTGTCTGTCGGATGGACAATGGAGATGCTCTTTCGGCTGAGTTGTGGAGCTGTCTGCATGGACTCAAAGTTGCATGGGATGATGGACACCGAAGAATTATCTTAGAATCAGATGCCTCGACTGTAATAGAGCTCTTATCTACTGAATCCGAGGAGAGCCATGCGGACTATACTCTCATCTGTGCGATTAAGTCCCTCATGGATAGAAATTGGGAGGTTCGACTATCACACACACCTCGAGCATGCAACGCTGCGGCTGATCATCTGGCGAAGCTCGGTCTAGGAGGTTTGCTGGGATTTCACATGGTCTATGAACCACATCATGTACTGGCTGAACTTTTGGATACAGATTGCTCTCTTAATAACGGCAATCACGTAGGTGTTAGCTAAGGTCTCCTTTTGTTATCAAAAAAAAAAAGAAAACTTCAGAAAGTGTAAATTAATTTAGGCGATTATAACAAAATTTATTGATGATAAAATTAAGTCATTTTAAAAAGATGACCTAATTCTATTAGGCTATTTTACTGGCAATTCCAAAATTGCATTATTGGATGGTTCATATTTGATACTACCTTTGGTCTTTAATATAATATGTTATTTTATTTTTATTTTAATTCTAAATATAAAACTCCAATTCACTTTATCTTTCATATTTGTACATTTTTTTCTAAAGTAGTCCTTCTAACAATGATAGTTCTGGCCAATATAGTTGATTAGCAAGAATATTTTAGGAAAAGCAACACATATTTATTACAAATAACTAACTTAACTTATTTTCTTAATCTTCTTAAATTAGGTAACTTATTTTCTTAATCTTCTTAAATTAGGTAACTAACTCTTATAATTAGGATTGGAAATAGTATTTGTCTTTGTCCATTCCATTAAGAGGGTGTTTGAGTAAGATTAAAACCATAGTTTTAGAAGTGCTTTTACAGTATACAAAGTAAATATGTGAAGAAGTTTGTCTCGATTTGTGAAAAAGTGTTTTTGAAAAGTGATTATTAGGTTATCCAAACACCTTCTAAGTGGCTTTGCCGACCGTACTCCATGGGCATGCATGCTGCCTGCCACTAGGCAGTTTGGACAAATCTAGTAACCCACTTTTTGTGTCATTGCATGATTTTCATACATAATGCCATCTGACACGAAATAAATGGAACCGGATCCTCTCAGAAATCATTTTCTCAGCGGCCCTCAGAAGCCTAGAATCCTGTCTGTTTAAATGATCTAAAAGCCCACATTACGCCAAGTCGTGCAAATGGTGTTAGCTCAGTGGGTCCCACGAAACACTGGCATTGTCTTCAACCTTGGGCTTGGCTTCGTTCTCCTCGGTCGACTCCCACCCTTAGTGAACAACCATCTCCTGCATTTCCACGCCTTCCATGGCTGTTCCGTCTCCCACCTCTATTTTTCACTGCATATCCTCATCCTCCATTTTTCTTTAATATATATATATATATATATCCTCTCATCACTGCATCCCAAAACAAAACAAGGCTGAGCAAAAGCTAATGATTCCCTCCTTAGCCTTGAAATAATATAACATTGGTCACTAAACTCTGCATGTACGAAAATAGTTTGGTTACCTTTGAGTAGTGAACACTATGAGTGAGAATGGTGGGAGAGGGCGAAAGTGGGTTCAGTTTTAAATCATTACCGACATAGACATTTACATATTCTTGATCTGGGTTTCACACTTTTCACAAATATTTTAATGGGGAACAATAATAATATTGTGCTCTTCACTTTTTTTCTAGTTTTCCCTTGCTATATATGATGTTATAGTTTTAGGTATACTGATACTATTATTATATGCTGCCACCTCAAATGTTGTAGGGAATCAAACTCCTGACATAAGAATAGGAGGATGAGGATAAGCAGTGAAAGATAGAGGTGGGAGATGCGGTAGATGGCTGTTTACCAAGAGGTGGGAGTCGGAAGAGAAGAGAGAAGCCGGGCCCCAGGTTGAAGACGACGCCGGTGTTTTGTGGGACCCACTGAGCTGACATCTATTTTCATGGCTTGGCGTAATGTGGGCTTTTAGATCATTTAAACGGACAGGATTCTAGGCTTCTGAGGGCCGCTGAGAAAATAGCTTCTGAGGGGATCCGGTTCCGAAATAAATTCGTTCTGTGTTATGCTCTGCAACCCTATTTATTAATGGGAAAAAACTTAGGTAAAATTACTTATATTTATATTGTCAAGTTTCTAAATCACATATGAGCATTTTTTTTAACTTTTTATAAGTTTATAATTAAATATTAATATTTTAAAAACAGAACATATGATTATGTGAGATTAGAAAACTTAGCAAAATGGGTATAAGTAAATTATGTAAGTATTGTTCTTACCAATATTATTTCTTCTGATTTACAATACACGTTACAGTTCATAATATAAGTTACTTGAAGAGTAATTAATACTTATTTGTTAGTTTTGCTCTTGCAACCCTCTCTTCTTCACAGCCTTATTTAATATGAGTAAAATTAATTTTTTTTTTTGAAGTGAGACAGATTTAATGAGTTAAATACATTTTGATGAATTAGTTGACCTATATTGTGAGTAAATATTTTAATTTTATTTAATTTTCTGTTTTTCCTAGGTCAACATATTACATTTCTTCCATCGTCTATCATTAACATAGTTATTAAACTCTACATTTCAGGATGTAGTTGCAGTTGTTGCTGGTGATGCAGTTAAGGAAATTATTTTAAATCTGTGCTTAATTATTCGTAAAATGCTATGTTTATTGAGTAAAGCTCATTAATATTATTTAATTTTGTTCTCTCCCTTTTATTTTTATTCACTTGTTATGCGTGATTGATTAGTTTTTTCCTGGCAAGAAGAAGAAGAAGATTGATTAGCATTTCCACGGTGTGGGGCATTGACGTTGTTGAGCTCAATAAAAAGAAAAAAAGAGAGTAAAACACAGTTTATAGAAGAAGCCATTTAATTTGCTGAGTCAAATCGCAATAGACAGGAGGTAAAAGAGCAGCATCATGGGCTAAAAGAAGTGTGCACATAACCTTGTTGATCACCTGGTCATTATATTTTCTTGCTTCTTGTACAAAATCGCCATCAGATTTTGGTGCTGAACCTCAAAGCATGCATTACATTATCGCACCATCTTACCATGCATGTTAATAAATTTGTGAGAGGAATTTATCTTGTAAAATTACTTACCCCCCCCCCTCACTTCATAATATGAGGCGAGACGTTTGTCACAAATCAAGAAATTTTAGTTAAGTCATGAATACCTATTTTACTCTTATTAAGAAATGTAGTTGAAAAATTATCTGATTCCTGGATGCATTTAAAATTCTTTCTCCTTTTTCTAATAAGGGATAAAAATAAAAAATTATTATTAATTATCTTGTCAATTTTTTATAGTTGAGGGAGTATTTCAAAGTGCTCCCAGACCACATTGGACATGCTATGTTGGTATTGCAATTTCGCTGGTGTGGAACGAAATGGAAAACATAAAAGCCGCCGTTTTTTCTATTACGAGAATCATATTAAATATCCCGTAAGCAATATAATATTACTTTCGGTCTTATAAATGGGATCTTATAATTTCTATTGGAAGTAGTAATACCAGACACTGAAGGAAATATAAAATTCTTTTCTGCAGGGTCAATAGAATAAAGTGAGGTTAATTTACAAGTGAAATAATGAAAATACCCTGATAAGAAAAAGGAAATATAAAGGAAGAATGGAAGAAAGTAGTTCACGCCATGCTCGATAACTTTGCGATTGATAACTATATTTTTCAAATTTTAACAAATTAATCTCTAACTGTCCTTCTATTGGCCAAAAAAAGATCTCTAACTGTCATATGTTATCTACCACATTATTTTTACCAAAGTTATCCACCACATTTAGTTCTAATAAAATTTCAAGTTATTAACATAAAAAATAAATAAATAAAAGCTTCAGAAAATGACGACATATGGGTCTGCAGAAGAATTTCGTAATCCTTTTGGGTCTTGATGCTATTTTGTTGTTTATGGGGCCCTTAATGAAGTTCTCCCTTTTGTATTCAGTCCTCAAGGCCCCAGCCGTTTGAAAGCTGGGAGAATTACGGTGAAGTAAAAAAAAAATGTGTATATATATATAAAATAAGTTTCATAAATTATAATCTTTTATTTGGAAACTTGTTACTATATAAGCTGTTGTGGTGGTAATGGAGAATTTTTAGTGTTTTCTTTTCAGACCTTATTATAATTTTTTCTTAAAAGTTTCTTATGCAGCTTGATGTTTAATTAACAGTCAATATCAATAAATTTATAGTTCTGAATATAAATCGTTTCTTATTACCCCCCAAAAAAAAAGAGAGATACCATCTTAAACATATTGCAGGGTAACATGTGGGTATAAAGTGATGATGTTTGTTGAATATAAACATGGAAAGTGATCGAAAATTTTTTTTGAGCCAAAAAAATCCATTTTATTAATAGTAAAAAAAAAATCACTACCACTAATAGCGCAGAAGCAGAAAAAACAAACACTTGGGAAAAAAAACCTACCATACAACCTAACACGCTAAACTCACCAAAAGCAAAAGAAAAAACAAAACAGTAACCAAAAAAACAAACTAAAACAAGCCTTCATCCAATACGGGATCTTTCACTGCACTCGTCCAAACCTTCTGCCAAATCAGCATCCAACATAGGAATCAGAGGGGATGGTGGCATCATAAACCATCCCGCGGGAACCATACCCCTTATTTCCTAAGCTGCTAGACAATTCGCCGCCTTGTTTCCTAACCTACTAATCCAAAATACTTTCCAATTTTGTTTAGATGATGGGACATCCAAACGCTTTTGCACTATTTCATAATAGCACCACTCACCACCACAAGAATTCCTCCTCTTTAGAAAGTGGTCGAAATTTAAAACGATTTTATTGCTCTTTAGTGAACTTATGTTTGGCTTCCATGTAATTATTACTACCCCGTTCTTAAATTTCAGGATTAGTTAATGGTCATAAATATAAGATTTTAATTCATTTTATCTTTTAGATTTATAATATGTTCTCAAAAATTACCCCATTGATTGTAAGATATTTTCACCCAAGTATAGTTTTAATGTACATGATTGAATAAGGATAATTTAAGAAAATCAACATACATGTAAACGAGTAGAAATGTCTTCATTGTCTTGTACATTAACTTGTAAATAATAATATAATTTTATAAAAAAATTTAATTTAAGATTTAGTAATTCCATATTCTTTCGTGGGATTTTCTCCACAAAAAAAAATATTTCTCATTAGTTGGACTTTTTTCCTAGCGGTGAAAATAGTTCAATAATAAGGATAACTTAGAAAAAATAATTAATATGAAAAGCTAGGAAGTATATAATTTTAAAGGGATTATGATCTTGAACAAAACCAAATTAATTTCTCAAACAAGAAAGAAGTGCTATATCCGATTCTTAATGTAAAAGCTAGTTTGATATTCAATTTGATTTTAAATATAAGATCCTGTCATGAATCTAACAAATATTTGTGGGACCCAAGGAAGACACGTGGCTTGTGATCGCCTTATTAGTGTGGTGCCTCTGCGTGATGCCGCTATAGATAACTGGATAAGAAAGGAATCCCAACAACCTGACTGAGGCCATATATCAAGGGAGGGTGCTAGTGAAATGTGTGGTGTTCTCTTTGGTCCCATTCTTGGGAATATCTTTGTGGCTCTTGTCTCCTTCCTCTCTCCCAGTATCTTATTTCCTCTATTTTTGTCAATTTGTTTACAGTAGTATTTGAATGTATTTTCATATGCTGGATTGAATATTATAAATATACTTGTGATTCCATTGTATTGAGATATTTTGGATTTAGTCCATTACAAATGGTGCTTTCATTGAGAGGAACCCCTTCTGAAGCCAAACTAGATGAGCACGAAGCAGGGATCAAGCAGTTTGCTACTAAGATAGAACCATGTGCTTCTAATATGATTACAAAAATGGATCGCATTATTTTGAAACTAGAATCGCTAAATTCTAAATTCAACGCTAACATCGAATCTGATGAGGATAGTTCTATTGTTCAGAATGAGGCTGCCAGTGTTGTGATGAAGGATGTATCTCGCTTGGACCGAATTGAAGTGATGTTAAAACTCAGGGGATTAATCAGTGATTCCCCCACCCTCTCAAAGTCCAAGCCTTACAGTGCACTCGCCGTCACCTTATGAATCTTTTTTACAGCCAGAAATGAAGTCGTCACAGAGTCATCCCTCCCAAGAATTTGATATTCATCAGTCTTCCTTTTTTCATGATAAGGTTGAAGTTCTATGGTCAACAGACTATCAAACTATTCACGAGCAGAGTGATGGGATAGACGATCACCAAGTGGATACCGATGATCATAACATTACTGACTCTATGGAGCAACCTGAACATCATCGTGATACATCCTGTATGGACCGAATTGATGCTCTAATTGTGGCAAGGAATCAATATGAATCTTCTTGTCTTGACCGAATTGAGACTACCATTGCCGCGATGATGCGTCAATCCAGATTAGCATATGCGCTTATATCCTTGCTGGCCACTAGAAATATGAGTTCAAACTCTTCTGTTGACCCACCAACACCATCACTCCAGCCCATTTCACAATCTGATATTACGATTTCACAAAATCATCCTTCTCCTTTGTGTTTTAATGGTGACAATGCTCCATTGCACATGAATAGTGAGATGCAATTAGTTTCTAAACAAAGAGATGAGATAGTCGATCCCATCGTAGTGAGCTCTGCTGCTACATCATTTGTCCCCGAAGTGGCAACCGATGACCATATGCTTACCTACATTGCCGACTCTGCTATTGTGAGCTCTGTTGCAGTCCATGAGTTCATCGAGTCCCAGAAGTTTTGTCAATCAAGGGTATTACAAGGCTTTGGCGGTTGCTTACTTATGATTGGAGACTTCCTCATGGCTTGCAATTTATATGGGTATTCGATCCTGGTTCCATTATTCATGATGAATTTCTACTTCTGCCCTGTTATTGTTATGGTAGAACTTCTCTCCTGCCTTTTCTATATTTGCCTTTGTCGAATGATGATAGCTTGGAGAAGCAATCTATATGCCATCATTTTGTTGGGATTTTTGAGATTGATTTGATTTTGTGGAATTTATTAATTTGTGGGTATGAATATCATTGGGTGTATGAGAAGGGAATACATATCATTAGCCTCGCCATTGTTGTTGAATATAATATAGTGGAGTCTATAGTGCAGTCTCTTCATTTCATTGCCATATTTTATTATCGTGTGGTTATGAGTTATACTCTGTTTCTGTTTCACTGTATTGGAGTTGAGTTCCAACAAGAGTAGGGTATTGGATTGTATCTTATTTATGTTTTCGATCCTGGAACTATGAAATTACAAAATGTCCTGTGGCTTATATTAGTTGTGCAAGATGGACTCATCTTAAGCTTATTTCAACACCTTGCAGTATACGAGCTTTTTACCTTTGTATTCAGCGTCCTTCAACCCCTTGAATGGCTAATCATTGGGCAGTATCATCTACTATATATTCATTTGGATTATATCTCTGCTATGAACCTGTCTGATCAATTCATGGAAGATGGAATGTCTCAACAAAATTTAAAGAAGCTATCTAGGGCGATTGTGCTCACTCTGGCTTATCTAAGTCTTGGAGTAGTTTATGGAGGCTTTAGCACTTTCCCTCGTTATATTCAAAAGACCATCTTCTCACGAAAATTAGGCAATCATCATCTGATATACATTTGTTTGGATTATATTCTTGTATCTGATCACAATATCACTAATGAGAAATTTTGGGCCGACCTACTTGTCGCAGGGATTAGGGGTGGCACTATGGAATTTGCAAGACTTTGGATGTGTAAAGTGCTCAATTTCTATTGTTATACCAATGTGCTGTCCTATTTTTAGCATGCCATCTTATAGTCAAGGTTTATGGGAATTAATAGCCAACATTGGTTTGATTGATATATTCAGAGGCCTCATTTGGACTTATTTTAAAATTCTGGCGCTTGCTATGAGTATAGAAATCTTGTTCAAAGAGCAAAATGTGCAGCATAGCCTTTATTTAGTTGGCTATCTATTTTCAATGAAGCTGATTGGGTTTGACCCCAAAATTATTGTGTTTCTCCCTCTTCTTGTCATATTCTCTTATGTAAGGACAAAGCCTATCTTGGCTTTTTACTCTTATGAATAGCACCATATATGCAAGCTTTATATGACAGAGAATCTCAAACTCTTTAGTCACATTTATCCTCATTTTGACCTTGAGGACGAGGTCAATCTTTATGGGGAGGGTAATGTCATGAATCTAACAAATATTTGTGGGACACAAGGAAGACATGTGGCTTGTGGTTGCCTTATAAGTGTTGTCTCTGCATGATGCCGCTATAGATAACCGAATGAGAAAGGAATCCCAACAACGTGAAACTGAGGCTATAACTGAGGCTATATATCAAGGGAGGGTGTTAGTGAAAAGGATGTGGATGAATTGTATGGTTTTCTTTCTGGTCCTATTCTTGGAATATCTCTGTGGCTCTCGTCTCCTTCCCCTCCCCCAATATCTTATTTCTTTTGTTTCTGTCGATTTGTTTATAGTGGTATTTGAATGTATTTTTAGATGCTCGGTTGAATATTATGAATATACTTGTGATTCCATTGTGTTGAAATATTTTGGATTTAGTCCATTACAGATCTCAACTCACTTTTATATTTATTTATTTTTTTAAGATAATCCTTGTAGTAATTACACAGGTTAAATATTCCACCAAATGATAATTTTGACTAATACACATGATTAATAAGGGTATTTTAGAAAAGATTACACCTATTTATTACAAATAACTAAATTAATTAATTTTCTTAATCTCTTTAAATCAATCAATTAACTCTTATATTAAAGACAAGATGTAATATATAATTTTAAATCCAGATCCACTATTTCTTTTACTTTGAAAAAAGTTTTTAAAAAAGGACAAGGCACCCATATTTTTCAGGCCATATCACTTAAGGCCTGTTTGGAACAACTTATAAATAACTTTTTAATCATAATTTACAGAATACAAAATAAGTATATGAAAAAAGTTTTATCTCAACTTATATAAATCGTGTTTAAAAAGAACTTTAATCGCTATCCCAAACAGGTCCTTATTAAGTTAGCAAGGCGTCAAGGAAAAAACAAGTCGTTAAAAAGTTCCAAAGTCCCATCGAGCAAGTCAATAGCATCAACTTGTTATTAATTTTAGTTTTATTAGCTGGATGTTAGATATTTTTGTTTTTCAACGGGAGCCAGCTTTCAAGTTTGAACTTTGAAGTTTGAACGCTTAAGAGCTCAGGCGGCTAATTAATGCTTGACTAATACTCCTCCGATCTTTAATATAAGACTCATTTAATTAATTTGATTAGATTAAAAAAGTTAGTTAAATTAGTTAATTATAAGAAAAGTGACACATTTTTCTTAAAACACCGTAATCATATTTCTTAATACCTCATCTCCCTCTTCTACTTGATTATGGTTGAAGGAGTATCCACAGAAGTAATCTAAAAAAAATTGATAAATATGATAAATGGATCTTATATTTAGAACAAAACCAATTTAAAAATTGAGTTTTATATTAAATAACGGAGGAGTATTAATCATTTAAATATTCTTACTGACAAAGTCGGATTGCTTCATCGGACCTCATGAAATCCCCCTCCTCCAGTGCTACTTTGACTGGAACACCACAAGACGGAAACAATCTCATTGAAGCCTATCATCAAACATGGATCCTTCAACGCTAGCCATCCCTGCAGTGATATTTCTCTCGTTTCTCTTCATCCTAACACAGCGTCGGAAACACAGCAGACATGGCCAGAATGGGAGACAGCCACCGCCAGGTCCACCGGCTCTGCCGATCATCGGTAACCTCCATTTTTTGGGTCAACTCCCCCACCGCGACCTTCAATCCATGTCCAGAAAGTATGGACCCATCATGTCCTTTCGGTTAGGACAAGTACCGGCGGTGATAATTTCCTCATCGGAAGCCGTCCAAGCGTTGCTCAAGGCCAACGACGCTGTTTTTGCCAGCCGTCCCAGGCTTCAAGCCAACGACATCCTTACCTATGGATCCAAAGGCATCGTATTTTGCCAGTATGGACCTTACTGGAGGAACATGAGGAAATTGTGCACCTTGCATCTTCTCAGTGCGTCAAAAGTGGAGTCTTTCGCTCCTCTGAGGAGGGAAGAGTTGCAGGCCGTTGTCAAGTCCCTTGAAGAAGCTGCGGCGGCGCGTGAGGTTGTAGACGTGAGCCAGGTTGTGTCCGGGCTTATAGAGAACATTGTCTATAAAATGATACTGGGGTGTCACAACGCTGACTTACTTGATTTGAAGGTGTATATTCACGAAGCAATGAGGCTCACCGGTGCTTTTAATCTAGCGGATGTCGTGCCTTGGCTTGGGCGATTTGATCTTCAGGTATGAAATAAACTCCGTTATCTTTTATTTTCCTATTTTTTCCCCGAATTTTAGAGGCACTGTACATTTTTTTATTTTAAAGAAAACTTTTTTGACGACATGATTGAACCAACTTTGTTAAAAAATACATAGGATACCCTGAGTCTAATGGAATCACTTCGCCTAGACGTTGGGCACATATGTGGGGTCATTCATAGTGATAATCAATTATACTACCTCATATTCTTAATATGCTAGCAAATTTGATTTTTAATTTAATTTTAAATATAAGACTGTAATCAGTTTTATTTTTTATGTTTATTTTTTTTCAAAATAATTTTTTTAATAATTACATATGTTAAAGATTTTATTAAAATAATAGTTTTAATTAATATGCATGATTAGCAATAATATTTTATGAAAACAGTAACTATTTATTGTAAATAACTAATTTAACAAATTTTTTTATTCTCTTCAAACTAGTGAACTAATTTTTATATTAAAGAGAGTAGGTAAAATCAAATAAATAGTACTGGACCCTTAATCAATTGAAGTTGTGCTATACGATTAGGGACTGAAACGAGCCATCACAAAAATCAGTAAAGCATTTGACGAAATACTAGAGAAGATAATTGAAGAGCATGAAGGTGCTATTAACTCACCAAAGGACCGACAAGACTTCATAGACATACTGCTCTCATTGATACACCACGCCGTGGATGGACAAAACTATGGCATTGAACGAACCAACATTAAGGCTATTGTACTGGACATGATTGCTGGGGCATTCGAAACTTCTACCTCTGTCATTTTGTGGGCCTTATCTTCACTGATAAGGCATCCTAGGGTTATGAAAACCCTTCAAGAAGAGCTGGAAACTGTGGTTGGAAGGAACAAAATGGTGGAAGAGACAGACTTAGCAAAGCTTCATTATTTAGATATGGTGATCAAGGAGACCCTGAGATTATACCCTGCAGGAGCATTGATCCCTCGAGAGTCAACGGAGGATGCGGTAGTTGGTGGTTACTATGTGAAGAAAAACACTCGAGTTCTAATCAATATGTGGGCAGTAGGACGAGATCCTAAGGTCTGGTTTAATGCCGAAGATTTCTGTCCAGAGAGATTTGTTGAGAAGAATGTTGACTTTCGAGGACTTGACTTTGAGTTCATACCGTTTGGATCTGGTCGCAGAGGATGTCCTGGGATACACATGGGTTTGGTTACAGTTAAATTCGTCGTAGCTCAATTGGTTCATTGCTTTAATTGGGAGCTTCCGTTGGGACAGGATCCGAATGAATTGGACATGAGTGAGAAATTTGGCTTGTCACTCCCAAGAGCCAAGAACCTGTATGCTGTGCCAACTTCTCGCATTAAGTCCCATTAAAACTTGTTTGGAGTGCCCTGTACCGACGTACAATAAATATGATATGTAGAGTGGCTAGTTTAATATTACCTCCGGTCTTAATTATAAGACCTCATTTATAATTTATAGATAATATCTTATGATTAGGACAGGAAGTAATAAATAAAATGGCACGTACCTATTCTGTTAGGTAGTCTCATATGAATATATATATACATAGAGAGAGAGAGAGTGATAAACAGAGTATTCTGCATCTCTGTTTGTTACGCCTGTGGGTGATGCTTGGGTAACTGGTTGGAATTGGAAATTAGTGACTGGAAAAATATTCAAAATAGTATTTCAAAATAATTGCTGGTTGAAAAATATTCATCGCAAGAGGCCAAAACATCAATATTCAAAATGGTTTCTTCAAAATTGGCAATGCCTGCCCTGCTCCTTTTCTGACATTCTTATTCAGGCTACCTTCTGCCTTCCAGAACATCCATTTTCCTCCAATTGTACGACGTCGTTTTTGCGAGCGGCACAGCTTATACCCCACGCCCCCCCCCTCATAGTCCATATGGAATCTTTCTATAGCGGGAATTGAAGGGGTCTTCTCAGAACTCTTCAAACATCCAAGAGTGATGAAAAATCTTCAAGATGAGATAAAAAGTATAGTGGGAATGAGCAGAAGGTTGAGGAACTACATTTAATGAAATTTAATTACTTGGATTTGGCGGGGAAGGAGACTTTCAGGCTGTACCCTGCAGGGCCACTGTTATTTCCTCGAGAAACAAGGGAAGATATCATAATTGGTGGATATCACATTGAGAAAAAATCAAGGGTTCTTATAAATGCATGGGCCATAGGAAGAGATTCCAATGTGTAGTCAAATAATGCTGAAACATTTTACCCAGAAAGGTTTATGAACAATGGCATAGAGCTTCAAGGACAAGATTATGAGTTGATACCATTTGGTTCTGGTCGAAGAGGTTGTCCAGGGATTCAGTTGGGTCTCAGGACAGTGAAACTGGTTATAGCTCAACTGGCGCATTGTTTTAATTGGGAGCTTCCTTCTGGTACGAGTCCTACAAATTTGGACATGAGTAAGGAGTTTGGACTCTCAATAACAAGAGCCAACCACCTACTAGCAATTCCAAGTTGTCGCCTGTCTAGTGAAGCATTTGAAGAATAAACCAATCTGGAAAATACGCATAATTTATATGTTTGAGTATTGGAAATAATCTTATTTGAAGCATTATAGGGCACTAAATGTAGATACTTCTCTTTGCGAGAATTCAAATATTGGTTTGAGAGATTAGCTCCTTCTACTACTACATGTATAATGAGACGTCTTGCCTATTTCAATATTTCAATATAGCATATATATATAATTATATACATTTAATATCTCCCTCTTTTCTTCCCCTGTTGAAATATCGACGAAAAGAAAACTTCAATAAAATGCCAATATCCATGTGTACTGTTTACGTACTAAAAATAAAAGTTTCTGAAGAGTGTGAAAACCACGAATGATGACATTATAAAACTCAGGGATTACGCTAGATGACATTGTATAATTCCATGTACTTTTACTGCTCCCTCCGAATAATTCTTAATATTTTCAAATTTATACAAAAAAATTTACTGAATTAATATTGCTTTCCATATTAGCGTTTTTTTTTCATCGATCTCTTACACATTATTTATTTGATCTCTTCTTTCGCGTTTATCTTCTCAAAACGATTGGAGGCTGAGATTTTATTTTCAAGCCTCCACTGGTGCCCCTCCTGGTGATGATAGCTGTCCCTATTTTAATTAATTCCAATCACGCTGCTGGCCGAGCGAGAGAGAATATTTTATTTCTCTGGAAATATGGATCAAATCGTTTTGTTGCTTTCCAATTTGATTTGATGGCTACTTCTATCTGAATATATTGATATCAATTTATCAATATTTATACACTTTGGACCAAGTGTCTTTCATCTCCAAAGCAAACAATCAATTAATCATGTTCGTTTAACATTAATCAGGGAGGGAGTCAAGATTCAAAAGTGAAGGGATCCATATTAAAAAGCACCAATATTTTTAATAGGCAACAGATTTAGATAATTTTTTTAATTTCTGTAAATTAATTATTTAGCTTTTAAGTACCACCATCCCTCCCTGTCACCGGAAATCAGCCTTCACATGTGAATGGCACAAGAGACAAGCGGCGGATCCATTTTCTTAGAAAAGTGTGTGGGCTCCATCTTCTGATCGCGTCAAAAGTAGATATGTTTATTTTGGATGAAAATTAAACTATAATTTTAAAATATATAAAATAAATATAAAAAATTATTTTAATTTATATAAAATATTTTTTTGAAGGTGTTTCTTTTACAATCCAAACACCCCTGAATTGAGGAAAGAGCTGAGAGACACGGCGAAGTCAATAGAGTGCGATGGTCCATGCAGTCGTGGACAACTGGACGTTAAAGAGGTGAATAGGAAAGTAATAGAGAACATGATTTATAGGATGATAATAAGAGGGTTGAATGTCTTCTCCTTAATCTAAACCATTTTCCTAAGGTTTGATATGGCCATCAAGATGGTATGAACAAAGCCTATGACAGATTGGAATGGAAATTTGTAAAAGAAGTAATGAGAAAGCTCGGGTTTGGTGAGAAGTGGATTACCAAGGTTATGGAATGTGTGACTTCAGCTAGTTTAAGTTTGCTGGTAGGAGGAAGGAAGGTGGCTGATTTGAACATGGAACGAGGTATTAGACAAGGGGACCCTTTGTCTTCTTATCTTTTTATCCTGGCTGCTGAAGCTCTTTCTGTGATGACACAATGGTTTGTGGAAAGGGAAAGATTAAGGGGTATTAAACTAGCTGCAAGTTGTCCTGCTCCATCTCGTTGCTTTTTTGCCGATGATGCTCTTTTTTTCATCAATGCAGAGAAGAGGAACTGTGAATTGTTGAAGAGCATACTTGACTGTTACTGTGAAGCCTCAGGTCAAGTGGTGAATTTTGATAAATCTTGTGTATTCTTCTCTAAGAATGCCAGTGATAGATTGAAAAAGGATATGTATGATGTATTGGGGATAAAGGCAAGTGAGAACCTAGGGAATTATCTGGGACTGCCAATGATTTGGGGGAGATCGAAAACTGAAGCTCTTTCCTTTGTGAAGTGCAAAATGAGTTTAAGGTTGCAGGGTTGGAAATAAAAGTTATTAACTTTTGCTGGAAGAGAAGTGCTGGTAAAGTCAGTGGCGAATGCTATACCTGTGTTTTCCATGTCATGCTTTAAATTCCCTCGAAAATGTTGTATAGAGCTTGACAATATGGTTTCCAAGTTCTGGTGGGGTCATGGGGTTCAGAGAACTAGAAGCTTTTAACTTAGCTCTACTAGCAAAAACAGCCTGGAGAATTGTGCAACAACTGGATGCTCTTTGGGTAAAAATGTTGAAGGGCATATATTTCCCGAATGGCTGTTTTTGGAAGCAAAGAAAGGAAATAAAGCAGCCTGGGGGTGGTTGAGTGTGTTAGAAGGAAGGGATCTGATAAAGAAGGACTTATGCTGGAAAGTTGGGAATGGTGAGAAGATTTCTATTTTTGAAGATCAGTGGATTCCTACTGCTGACACTTTGAAATTGAGAGGTAGAAGTTTGAATGACAGTTTAAAGAGCCTCAAGGTAGGTAGGTTGATTAAAGAAGGAAGGTGGCATTTCAATGAGGTTCAGGAAGCTCTTGATGATGAAGACAAAGACCTCACAGTGCATGTCAAAATTCCAACAATAAGCAGTAATGACAGAATGGTGCGGTTAAAAAGTAGAAGTGGTGAATACATGGTAAAACTCGATTATAAGGTTGCTCTGAATACATTGGAGGAGAATGCTACTGATAAGCCTAGTGGTTCTTATAAACCCTCCAAGAACTTGTAGAGTGGGATCTGGAATATTAAACTACCTCCTAAGGTGCTCCATTTTATGTGGAGGGCTGTGAATGGTGCACTGGCAACTAAAGAAGCTTTATACAAGAAGAAATGTTTAGCGAACCCCATATGTGAAATTTGCAAAACAAAAGTGGAGACTGTTGAGCACATGCTATTTCTGTGTCTATGGGAAAAACTTTTCTGGTTTGGCTCCTGCTTATCCCTGAAGTTTGATGAAAAGGGAAACTTTCGGTTTGACAAATGGCTGGAAGACTGGTCTGACAATAAGATGGGAAAGGATAAATAGAATTTGGCAATTTTCGCTGGAATTTGTTGCTGGATCTTGAAATCTAGATACAAGGTAGTTTTTGAAGGCGAAAATGTTGATGCCTTGGGCTGTGTGGCAAAAGCAATGAGGTTAGTTAGAGACTTTCAGAATGCTACTAAAAGGGAAGGAAGAAAGGAAGGGTGCAAGAGGAGTTGTGATAGAAATCAGAAGTGGTTGAAACTAGTTGCTAATATGATCAAAATTAATGTGGATGCTGCATTCAGGCATAACCCTAAGGAAGTTGCAATAGGTGTGGTGTGCAGAAATGGGAATGGAGATTTTATTGGGGGTTTGGGGAAGAAGGTGGAATCAGCCTCACCATTTATGACTCAGTGTTTAGCCTTACTGTCTGCTTTAGAGATAGCTGAAACAAAAAGCTAGGAAAAGGTAGTCTTTGAAATGGACTACCAGGAGTTGTATGGTCTGATGTAGAGGAAGGATGGGAAAGGGGGAGAATGGTGCTGTTCTGAGGTCGTGCAGAAGTGCATTGAAGTTCTTTCTGTTATGGCTTCGTGGAAACTATCCTTGGTTGACAGGAAAGGTAACAAGGCTGCAAATCTTATTGCAGCTGAGGCATTGAGGGGCATGGTACCTTCGAGGTGTTTTTTAAAGCCACCATCCCATTTGATTGCTATTTTGATTAATGATGTGAGCTCTAGTGGCCTGGAGTGCAGTGTCCATTCTGGCATTGGCTAAGTGTTCTTTTTATTTTGTTAGTTTGTTGTGTCTGTTTGTTTTTTTTTTGGGGTTTGTTTTGCTTTGGTGTGGTTTGTGTGTTAGATTGTATTCTAGGCTTTTTGAGTGTTTGGTTTTTCTGGCCTTTGGGTTGTTGGTGTTTGTACCCTTCTTTTGGTTATTAATAAAATGGACATGTTTTGCTTTAAAAAAAAACCATTTTCTTGTTATTTTATTGCAATTGTGAATGTAAATTTTTTCTTCTGTTTTTTTCCCT
The DNA here is from genome assembly GCF_004799145.2 of Neltuma alba. NCBI lineage: Eukaryota > Viridiplantae > Streptophyta > Magnoliopsida > Fabales > Fabaceae > Neltuma > Neltuma alba. Next base: position 207,641 of record NW_021635193.1, read on the forward strand.
CAGATATTTCTTTGTTTTTTTTTTTTTACTTTTAAACATTCTATGATATGTAGTATGTACAAGTCTTTGGAACTTGGAAGAAGGACACAATTGATGCTTTGGCGGTTCATAACATCTCTTCACTTGGCTTCTTGCAGGTTAGCCCTTCCAATCAGAATTTTGCAGTTGGCCAAGCTCTCAATAAAAACACTATTATTATTATTTTTTTGCGTGATAATAAAAGCAATATTATAATGAGTGCTGACCTTTAGGAAAACTATACTACCTACCGTACTAATTATAAGTTTTAAATTTGAAAAGAAATATAGTTTATTTTATAAATTTTAATTTGAGTTTGTCTTAATATTTTAATATATTTTTTAATATTATCTTTAATTATTTTTTCTTATCATATTTTTTCACATATTCTCTTTTATCTTTTTTCTTATTTATTATAAGGACATGTTTGGAAACAAAAATATATTTTTAACATATTTATTTTGTTATTTGTAAATTAATTATTTAAAACTTATAATAAGAAGAGGAGGGAGTATCTCAAAAGCCAATCATTGGAGTAGTTGACGAGCACAAATCCTTATAAAATTTTAATCGTAATCTTCTTAATGTGAGACGCGTGACATATCTAGGGGGCATATTCTCTTTTACTTACTATTATTTTTGGTTCTTAATATAAGATTTAATTAAATAATTTAAAAAAAATTAAAAATTTAGTTAAATTAATTATTTGTTATAAATATGTATTATTTTTTCTAAAATAACCTTATTAATCATGTATATTAGCTATAATTATTATTTGATGAAACTTTTAACATGTACAATTATTATAAAAACTACTTTAAAAAAAATAGATAAATATAAAAAATAAAATAAATTAGAGTATTATATTTATAATCAAATTAAAAATCAAATAAAATTTTATATTAAGAATTGAAGTTAGTATTATTCATCCTACTCGAATAATATAGCGTGAAGGGCTAAATGTGGAAAAGATCACTTGAGTTGGGCTTGGGTTATGTGACAGTGGTCGATCCAAAAACCCCTTACCTTACAATACATGGATTTGCCAGGGGTAAAAAATTAATTTTGCAAATCCGAGGCGGTGAGAAGGCTCCAAGAGGTTTAGAAAGGGTGTGGCATGCGTCAAAAGTTTTTTTTTTTTTTTTTACACAAATCAAAATAAAATTTTTATTACACATTTATTTAGTATCATAAAATTATTTTTAAAATTATGGTTTGGTTTTATCTATATTTTTTTGCACCCTCATTTCACTTAGGATGTGTTTGGTATGATGGATTTGGAGGGGAGCGAGGGAAGGATTTTAATCACTTTCTCTTGTTTGGCAACATACAAATTTTAGAAGGAGAAGGAAAGGGCAATATTTTGCCATGTTGTGAGGATTTGGAGGGAAATGACAATGTTTTGTCATGTTGTGACTATTATGCCCATATTTATTTTTAATATCCCTATACTCCCGTAGATCATTTTCTTCTTGTCTCCCGACGCTGCTCTCTCTTTTGCATGACCAAATATTTCATTCAAAGATAGGATTCAGTACAAGTTGTGGCTGAACATTATCTTAGTTTTCTTTTCAATAATATTTCACATTTTAGAGTATATTAGAATTTTGGTATAAGTATTGATCAATATATTAAATGTTATTTACAATTCAATTTTATTAAACATTCTATAAAATTTGAAAAAATAATTTTAAGTAAAATAAGGGTATAGTTGTCCATGTCAAAATATTTTTCTCTCTCATCTTCTTATGAACCAAACAAAGTAATATTAAAACTTCTCCCCTCCCCTCTTTTTTTATCAGTGTATTAAAACTCGGACCGGACCGGCGGGGTTAGCTCGGAACTCGGTGACCCAGTGATATGGCCGGTCTGGTCAAGCTGCTAACTCGGGATTTTTGTGACCCGGCGTGAACCGCCTTAGCTCGGGACAACTCGGGATTAACCCGCATAACCCTGTGGGTTGGGTGGGTTACCGGTTTACCTCTTTGCTGCAAAAAATTGCCAGTCACCATGGCCGAAGCTTGAAGTCGAATACTTTCCTAGTGACAGGTGAAGTAAAGAAGAGGAGTTGTTTCGCTAACAGAGGGCGAGAGGGGTGAGAGTGGTTATGTTAGCCTACCCTTGACGGTTCTGACGACGACTGTCGTGAGATTGAGATCTTTGGAGAGGGTGAGACACTGGTGCGCTTGGTGTTATCTTCTCGGAAGACGCAATCGACGCTATTATGGCTATGGACGAGTTGGTACTTAGCATGATGGCAGTCACAATAGCATTTGGAGAGCAAAATGGCAATGCGCATACAAACTACAGAGCAAAATGGTCACCATTGAAAATCCAGATCTGAATGCATACAATGCTACTCATGGAGTAAGGAAGAGTAGAAGCTATCAACTAGTCTTATCATCTGATCACTTGTGCGTGTTGAAGTGGGGAAAAGAGAGCATTCACGGGTTGGAGAGAGATGCAAATGGAAGAGAGTAAGGATGGGAAAAAGTTAAAAATAGAAAGAGAGAATTCAGTGAGCGACGTGAGGAGAGAGAATTAAAAAAAATAAAGAACAAAAAATAAAAGGAAGAAAAATTTCACATGACATTTAAATAAAAATTAAATATCATTTTTATTATTAAAATATAAATATTTTATGCATTTTAATTAAATTAAATTTATTTTTATTATTACCGGTCTGACTCCGAGTTGACTCCGGTCTAACCCACTGACCCTTGACCCACTGTCTCGACCGGTTCACTAACCGGTCCGGTTTTCAATACCTTGTTTTTTATAAATTCAAACAAGTTAATATTAAAATCTTTTCACTTTCCCCTTTCTCGTTCCTTCCATTAAAATCCCTCCACTCCTTTTCTTTTTATTAAGCCGAATAGACCCTTAGAAGAGGAAGAATGGATATGCTCTTCGAGGTAATGTGCCTTCGCCCATTAACTTCATTGTCTACTGTTGAAACTGGCGGTACCACTATAGATGCTTTGCTTCTACGGGATGATTAATTAGAAGCATTTGGCGCCATTTGGAGACCACTTGAACGAAGCAAGCCGTTTTATTTATTATGTGGCAAGATCGTGAACGTTCATTTAATCCCCGGCTGAAATGGTGCCAATTCAGAAATCTTCAGGAAGTGTGGATTAACTCAGACGATTAGCACAAATTTTACTGACGACAACAATTAAGTCACTTTTTATGTAATTATTTTGCTCATGTTAAATAAAATTGTTTTTATGCATTAAAAAAAAAGTGATACAGCTGAAACAGTGCCAATTCAGAAATCTTCAGAAAGTGTAAAACAATTAAGTCATTTGAAAAATGATAACAAAATTAATTCTATAACGCTATTTTACAGGCAATTCCAAAATTTGCATTATTGGATGGTTCATATTTGACATTTGTCCTTGTCCATTTTATTAAGTGGCTTTGCCGACCATACTCCATGGGGATGCATGCTGCCTGCCACTGGGTAGTTTGGACAAATCCGGTAACCCACTTTCTGCGTCGTTGCATGATTTTCGTACATAACCCAATCTCTCACGAAATAAATTCCTTCTGTGCTCTGCTCGGCAACCCTATTATTATTAATAGGAAATTTTTTTTAGATAAAATTACTTATATTTATTATGTTAAGTTTTTTAATCACATATGAACACATGTTTTTTTTAATATTTTATGTAAATTTATAATTAAATGTTAATATTTTAAAAATATAACACATAATCATGAATGATTAGAGAACTTAACATAATGGATATAAGTAACTCGTGCAAATATTGTTCTTATTAATATTACTCCTTCTGATTTACAATATAAGTCACATTTATAAAAAAAAAAAATTTGAGTTCATAATATAAGTTATTTAAAGAGTAATTAATGCTTATTTGTCAATTTTGTTCTTGCAACCCTCTCTTCTTCACAGCTTTATTTAATTTGAGTAAAATTTTAAAAAAATTGAATTGAGACAGATTTAATGAGTTAAATACATTTTGATGAATTATTTGACTTATATTGTGAGTAAATATTTTAGTTTTCTTTCATTTTCTGTTTTTTTCTAGGCCAACATATTACATGTTTTCCATCGTCTATCATTAACATAGTTATTAAACTCTAAATTTTAGGATTTAGTTGCAATTGTTGCTGGTGATGCAGTTAAGGAAATTATTTTAAATCTGTACTTAATTATTCGTTGTAATTGCCCATAAAAATGCTATGTTTATTGAATAAAGCGCATTAGTATTATCTAATGTTGTTCTTTCCCTTTTATCTATTCTTATTAACTTGTTAGGCGTGATTGATTAGTATTTCCCTGGCAAAAAAAAAATTGATTAGCATTTCCGCGGTGGGGGGCACTGACCTTGTCGAACTCAATAAAAAGAAAAGAAAAAGAGTGAAACACAGTTTATAGAAGAAGCCATTTAATTTGTTGAGTCAAATCGCAATAGAAAGAAGATAAAAGGGCAGCATCATGGGTTAAAAGAAGCGTGTATATAACCTTGTTGATCAACTGGTCATTATATTTTCTTGCTTCTTGTACAAAATCGCCATCCTATTTTGGTGATGATCCTCAATGCATTCATTGTATTGTCGCACCACCTTATCTTGTTAATAAATTTGTGCGAGGATCGTTTCCTTTAGTTTTTCTCTCCTGTACCTTTTCGCGTCATTACTAATACTCCCACTTTCATTCAAAAAAAAAAAATTGTGCGAGGAATTTATCTTGTAAAATTAATTACTCCCTCAGTTCTTAATACGAGGCGAGACGTTTGTCACAAATCAAGAAATTTTAGTTAAGTCATTAAATGTGTTTTAAATTGATAGCACATGAGTACCTGTTTTACTCTTATTAAGGAATGTAGTTGAAAAATTATCTGATTCCTCGCTGCATTTAAAACTCTTTCTCCTTTTCATAATAAGAAATAAAAAATTATTACTACCTCCGGTTTTTAATATAAGATTTTGATCTTAAATATAAGACCCCAATCCACTTTGTCTCTCATATTTTATATTTTTTTTTCCAAAGTAACCCTTCTAACAATGATAGTTCTAGTTAATATACTTGATTAGTAAAGATATTTTAGGAAAGACAACACCTATTTAGGACAAATAACTAACTCAACTTACTTTCATAATCTCTTTAAATTAGCCAACTGACTTTTATAATTAGGACCGGAGGTAGTATTAATTATCTTGTCAATTTTTCAGAGACGAGGGAGTATTTCAAACTGTTCCTAGACCACATTGGGCGTGCTGTGTTGGCTGGCGTGGAACGAAAGATGCATATTTATTTCAAATCATGGAAAATACAAAAGCCACCATTTTTTTTTTCTATTACGAGAATCATACTACCTCTGGTCTTTAATATAAGACTATGTTTGACTTTTATTTTGGTCTTAAATATAAGACTCCAATCCATTTTCTCTCTCATATTTATACTTTTTTTCCCTCAAAGTAGCCCTTCTAATAATGATAATTCTAGTCAATAACTTGATTAGTAAGAATATTTTAGGAAAGACAACACTTATTTAGGACAAATAACTAACTCAATTTATTTTCTTAATCTCATCAAATTAGTCAACTGGTTCTTATAATTAGGACCGAAAGTAGTATTAAATATCTCTTAAGTAACATAATACTACTCTCGGTACTATAAATGAGGTTTTATAATTAGAACCGGAGATAGTAGCAACTAGCATTAGAGACTCAAAGGAATATAAAATTCTTTTCTGCAGGATCAATAGAATAAAGTGAGGTTAATTTTCATCTGAAATGATGAAAATACCCTGATAAGAAAAAAGAAATATAAAGGAAGAATGGAAGAAATTAGTTCACGCCATGCTCAATAACTTTGCGATTGATAACTATATTTTCAAATTTTAACAAATTAATCTCTAATTGTCCTTTTATTGGCCAGAAAAAAAATCTCTAACTGTCATAGGTTATCTACCCCATTATTTTTACCAAAGTTATCCACCACATTTAATTGTAATGAAATTTCAAGTTATTCCTCTGATTCTTAATATAAGACCCATTTAACTAATTTGATTAGATTAAAGAAGTTAGGTAAGTTAGTTAATTATAAGAAATGTGACACGTTTTTTCTAAAATACCATAATCATCTTTCTTAATATCCCCTCTTTTTCTTCTACTTGATTATGGTTGAGGAAGTATCCATGGGGGTAATTTAGAAAAAATTGATAAATATGAGAAATAGGTCTTATATTTAGAATCAAAACTAACTTAATAATTGGGTCATATATTAAAGACTGGAGGAGTATTAACATAAAAAAATAATAATAATAAAAAGGTTTCAGAAAATGATGACATATGGGTCTGCAGAAGAATTTCATATTCCTTTGGGTCTTGATGCTATTTTGTTGTTTATGGGGCCCTTTAATGAAGTTCTCCCTTTTCTATTCAGTCCTCAAGGCCCCAGTCTGAAAGCTGGGAGAATTACACTGAAGTGAAAAAATAATAATAATAAAATAAGTCCAAAAACTTATAATTTTTTATTCTAAAATTTATTATTATAAGCTATTGTAATTGTTATTAGAATTTTTTAGTTTTTTTTTAGACTTTACTGTAATTTTTTTCCTTAAAAGTTTCTTATGCAGCTTGATGTTTAATTAACAATCAATAAATTACGACTCTCGAGAATAGAAGGACCACACTCCATATAAGACATATCCCAAAAGAAAGTTATGGTCCTCAATATAAATCGTTTCTTATTAATTAAACCCCCCCAAAAAAAAACAAAAAAGAAAACGAAATACCCTCTTAAACAAATTCCAAGGTAACATGCAGGTATAAAATGATGACGTTTGTTGAATATGAACATGAAAAATTGGAAAGTGATCGAAAATTTTTGTTAGCAAAAAAAAAAAAGTCCATTTTATTAATAGTCAAAAAAAGATTACAACTACTAATAGTCTAGAGGCCCAAAAAACAAACATTCAAAAAAAAAAAACACCAAACAATCTAACACAACAAACTCACAGAAACCAAAAAGCAAACTAAAACAAGCATCCATCCGGTACCGGATCTTTCACTGTACTCTTCCAAACATTCTGCCAGATCAACATCCAACACAGCAACCAGGGGGATGGTGGTATCACAAGCCATCCCGTAGGAACCATACCCCTTATTGCCTTTGCTATTAGACAATTAGCGGCCTTGTTCCCCAACCTACTAAACCAAAATACTTTCCAATTTTGTATTAGATGATAGGACATCCAAACACTTATTACACTATTTCAGAAGAGCACCACTCACCACCACAAGAATTCCTCCACTTCACAAAGTGATCGAAATTTAAAACAATTTTATTGCTCTTTAATGAACTTATGTTTGGTTTCAATATAATTATTACTATCTTGGTTCTTAAATATAAGAGCTAGTCGATGATCCTAAATATAAGATTATAATATATTTTGTCTTTTAAATTTATAATATGTTGTCAAAAATTACCCTATTGATCATAAAATTCTCATCTAGTCTAGTTTTAACGTATGTGATTGAAGAAAAATGATTTAGAAAAGTCAATATATATTTGTTATAAATAATTAACTTAACATATTTTTTTTTAATTCTTTCAAATTGATTATTTAATTCTTATATTAAAGTCAGAGTGTACTACTTGATTAGACATAACTCTTATACAAGCCAAAGAAAATATTGTGCGTGCATAAGTGATAAGTGCGCTCTTCTCGCAATAACAATATTTAACAATTCAGTTTATCGCCTGGTCCACACACATTAAGAGAACAAGGCATGTAAACGAGTAGAAATGTCTCGTACATTAACTTGTAAATAATAATATAATTTTATAAAAAAATTTAATTTAAGATTTAGTAATTCCAGATTCTTTTGTGGGATTTTCTCCCCAAGAAAAAAAAATTTCTCATTAGTTGGACTTTTTTCTTGGCGGTGAAAATTGTTCAATAATAAGGATAACTTAGAAAAAAGAATTAATATGAAAAGCTAGGAAATATATAATTTTAAAGGGATTATGATCTTGAACTAAACTAAATTAATTTCTCAAACAAGAAGTGCTTTATCTGATTTTTAATATAAGAGCTAGTTTGACATTCAATTTGATTCTAAATATAAGATCTCAACCCATTTTGTCTCTTATATTTATTTATTTATTTAAGATAATCCTTGTAGTAATTGCATAGGTTAAATATTTCATCAAATGATAGTTTTGGTTAATACACATAATTAGTAAGGATATTTTAGAAAAGATTATACCTATTTATTACAAATAATTAAAATAACTAATTTTTTTAATCTACGTTTTAGTAAATTAACTCTTATAAAGACTAGATGTAGTGGATAATTTTAAAGCCAGGTCAACTATTTCTTTTACTTGGAAATAAAAAAGTAAAAAAAAAACAAGTTATTAAAAAGTTGCAAAGTCCCACACAATAAGTAAATAGCATCAACGAAAAAAAAAACTTTAGTTTTATTAGCTAGATGTGAGATATTTTTCTGTTTTCCAACGGGAGCCTGCTTTCAAGTTTGAACTTTGAACGCTTAGCAGCTCAGGCGGCTAATTAATGCATGACTAATATTAATCATTTAAATATTCTTATTGACAAAGTCGGATTGCCTCATCGGATCTCATGAAATCCCCTCCTCCAGCGCTACTTTGACAGTTTGACTGGAACACTACAGGACGGAGACAATCTCATTGAGGCAAATCATCACACATGGATCCTTCAACGCTAGCCATCCCTGCAGTGATATTTCTCTCGTTTCTCTTCATCCTTACACAGCGTCGGAAATACAGTAGAGATGGCCGGAATGGGAGACAGCCACCACCAGGTCCACCGGCTCTGCCGATCATCGGTAACCTCCACTTTTTGGGTCAACTCCCCCACCGCGACCTTCAATCCTTGTCCAGAAAATACGGACCCATCATGTCCTTTCGGTTAGGACAAGTACCGGCGGTGATAATTTCCTCATCGGAAGCCGTCGAATCGTTGCTCAAGGCCAACGACGCTGTTTTCGCCAGCCGTCCCAGGCTTCAAGCCAACGACATCCTTACCTATGGATCCAAAGGCATCGTATTTTGCCAGTATGGACCTTACTGGAGGAACATGAGGAAATTGTGCACCTTGCATCTTCTCAGTGCGTCAAAAGTAGAGTCTTTCGCTCCTCTGAGGAGGGAAGAGTTGCAGGCCGTTGTCAAGTCCCTTGAAGAAGCTGCGGCGACGCGTGAGGTTGTAGACGTTAGCCAGGTGGTGTCTGGGGTTGTAGAGAACATTGTCTATAAGATGATACTGGGGTGTCACAACGCTGACTTACTTGATTTGAAGGTGTATATTCATGAAGCAATGAGCCTCGCCGGTGCTTTTAATCTGGCGGATGTCGTGCCTTGGCTTGGGCGATTTGATCTTCAGGTATGAAATAAACTCCGTTATCTTTTATTTTCCTTTTTTTTTTTTTCCCCGAATTTTAGAAGCACAGTACATTTTTTATTTTAAAGAAATTTTTTTAATGACATGATTGAACCAACTTTATTAAAACAACATAAGATACCCTGCATCCGATGGAGTCACTTTGCCTGGACTTTGGACACATATGCAGGGTCATTCATATCTAAAGTGATCTTCAATTATACTAACTCGTATTCTTGATATACAAGTGAATTTGATTTTTAATTTGATTTTACGTATAAGACTGTAATTAATTTTGTTTTTTATATTTATTTTTTTAAAAAAATAGTTTTTCTAGTAATTGCACATATTAGGGATTTCATCAAATATTAATTCTAATTAATATACATGATTAATAAAGATATTTTATAAAAAATAATAACTATTTATTATAAATAAATAACTTAACAAATTTTTTTATCCTACTCAAACTAGTTAACTAGTTTTTATATTAAAGAGAGAAGATATAATCAAATAAATAGCACTGGACCCTAAATCGATTGAAGTTGTGCTATACGATTAGGGACTGAAACGAGCCATCACAAAAATCAGTAAAGCATTTGACGAGATACTAGAGAAGATAATTGAAGAGCATGAAGATGCTATTAACTCACCAAAGGACCGACAAGACTTCATAGACATACTGCTCTCATTGATACACCACGCCGTGGACGGACAAAACTATGGCATTGAACGAACTAACATTAAGGCTATTGCACTGGACATGATTGCTGGGGCATTCGAAACTTCTACCTCTGTCATTTTGTGGGCCTTATCTTCACTAATCAGGCATCCTAGCGTTATGAAAACCCTTCAAAAAGAGCTGAAACTGTGGTTGGAAGGAACAAAATGGTGGAAGAGACAGACTTAGCAAAGCTTCATTATTTAGATATGGTGATCAAGGAGACCCTGAGATTATTACCCTGCAGGAGCATTGACCCCTCGAGAGTCAACGGAGGATGCGGTAGTTGGTGGTTTACTATGTGAAGAAAAACACTCGAGTTCTAATCAATATGTGGGCTGTAGGAAGAGATCCTAAGGTCTGGTTTAATGCCGAAGATTTCTGTCCGGAGAGGTTTGTCGAGAAGAATGTTGACTTTCGAGGACTTGACTTTGAGTTCATACCGTTTGGATCTGGTCGCAGAGGATGTCCTGGGATACACATGGGTTTGGTTACAGTTAAATTCGTTGTAGGTCAATTGGTTCATTGCTTTAATTGGGAGCTTCCGTTGGGACAGGATCCGAATGAATTGGACATGAGTGAGAAATTTGGCTTGTCACTCCCGAGAGCCAAGAACCTGTATGCTGTGCCAACTTCTCGCATTAAGTCCAATTAAAGCTTGTTTGGAGTGCCCTGTACTGATGTACGATAACTATGATATGTAGAGTGGCTAGTTTGATAAATAGCAAGCATAAGGCAGCAGAGGCAAGTATAAGGACGTGAGCTTTTGAAAAATAATAAAATACTACCATGTTACTTATTATAAGTCACTTGTATCCCAAACTTGCAAACCAAGAAATATAATAAATTAACCAGTTTTTCCTCATTTACCCTTATTCAATAAAGACCGTATTTGTGGTTGTGTTGGATTAAAAGTTGAGAGAGAGAGGGAGAGGGAGGGGACGGACTGCATAGGAAATGAAAAGTTGAGAGAGAGAGATGTAGATGGAGAAGGAGAGGGACGTGTTTTGAGAAACTATTGTTTCATACTTAAATTAATTAATTTTTTATTAAATTAATAGAAGTAAAATTGGAAAAAGATTATTAATTATACTATAAATGACTTATATTTTGAAACAAACTTTTACGGTACAAGTTACGTATAATAAGAGACAGAGTGGTGCATTGGACCTATTCTATTAGTATTAGGTAGTCTCATATGAAGATAAACAGTGATAAACAGGGAATAAACAGGGTATTCTGCACCTCTGTTTTTTGCGCCTGTGGGTGATGCTTGGGTAACTGGTCGGAATTGGAAATTAGTGATTGGAAAAATATTCAAAATAGTATTTCGAAATAATTGCTGGTTGAAAAATATTCATTGCAAAAGGCCAAAACGTCAATATGGTTTCTTCAAAATTAGCAGTCCCTGCCCTGCTCCTTTGCTGACATTCTTTTTCAGGGTATCTTCTGCCTTCCAGAACATCAATTTTCCTCCAATTGTACGATGTCGTTCTTCTTCGATGCCCCACGGCCCCTCCATGGTCCATCTGTAATCCTTCTCACGACAGTAGCATGGTCACTCTTACTAATTGTAATTTTGCTGAGCACTTTGTTTTTGCAAATTAAATGCTACCATGTACCCATAAACTTTGGACTGATTAATTGTAAATTATGCCCTGCAATGCCATTGGATCTAGTAATTAACCGCAAATTTGGACCTTTTTTCCCCCAAATCGGCCACTAAATTTTCAGGTAACAGTACAAGGATCAAGGAAGTATTGTAGCTAGTCTGGAACATTAAATGTTAAAATTTAAATTTGGGCAAGATACGTCATATTATCAAGCATAGCATATAGAAAATCTTTATAATAAAGACCAAAGGTGGTAAACCCTGCAACACGCATCCATTTATGTAACCAAAAGCTTGTTTTGTGGGAGGGATTTATAAGGAAGAGGACATATAGAATGTTGAAGAGACTCCCTCTCCTTTCACTTGGTTAAAAAAAAAGAAAGGAAAAGGGAATTTTCCCTCTCCTTCTGTTATCTCTGCTCTCTCCATACTTTGGACTCGTGGGAGCACATAAATTTTATGATGACTAAATTGTTTTTATTTATTAGTACAGGGTAACATGAGATTGCTCTTTATATATTCCATTAGTCTCTAAGATAAGATTTAATTGTTAAGTTGATATTGGTTCTAAATATAAGACTCGTTTCATATTTATCAAATTTTTTTAAATTGTCCTTATTAATACTTCCTTAATTATAATCAAATAAGGGGGAGGAAAGATATTAAGAAAGATAATTACGATATTTTAAGAAAAATATTATTTTTTAATAATTAACTAACTTACTGAACTTTCTTAATTTAATCTAGTTAATTAAATAATTCTTATATTAAAAAAACTGGATAAATGCATAATTAAGTCCCCGTTAAGAAAAATCTCATATGCACGTTAGGCGTGTGTATTGATTACATATGGAGAATATACAATGAGCACAAGATCCTTATCATAGTTTTTGCCGCTCAGAACACTCAGAATTAAAAGAAAAAATATATATGCATATATTGGAGGGTTAGGAGGATATGGATTTCGATTCTTGCCATATTCTTGTGCTAATAATTGCTACTGATCCTTCAGCTAAAAAAAGAAAAGAAATTGCTACTGATCCCTGACACGCGTTGAGTCGCAATCGGTCTAATCAAGCCACACTAATATGATTCATGATTTGAACATTATATATGCTTGGGATACAGCTCCAATAAGGATACGATTTTTTTTTTTTCCATATTTATCAATGAAAATAATTAAAATTAAGGTAATAATTCGAAAATGCAGCTGCCGACTTAGGCTTTGTTTGTTTATACGTTTGAGTGGTTTAAAAGTAACTTATCCAACTCATAAACACGTTTTAGAAATTCTGACATGTTCGGGTGAGCTTTTTTCCTATGTTACTTAAAAGCCAGAAGTTGGATTCCCAGGTACGATTGGGTTAAACACCTCAGGGCTGCTTATTATTTTTTTATCGCGCCCATGGGTGGTCGGCAAGGTATTGTGAGAACAATAATTACTCAAAAAAAAAAAAAAAGTTTCTTACTCTTCTCCCCCACTCTACTCTCACTCTTCCTGGCCCCATCTCTTTGCTCCTTCATCTACTTCTTTCCTCTTCTCGCCCGATTTGTTCTTGCCGTTGCCAAGTTGCGCTTGCCGTCTCCAACTCCTAGCCGCTGTGGGACCATCGAGAGCAAAGGCAAGAGACTCGACCAGTTTCGTTGCAGGGTGGGTAGCGTGGAGGGAGATAAAGAAAAGGCAAAAAGATTTGGGACCCATAAAATTATAAATAAAAAATAATTAAATAAAAGAGGCAGTGAACACACGTTTTCAGCAGCTCTCTACTTGGAATTTTGTAGAGATAGTTTTCTTTTCCTTTTGGCATCTTACTCCTCTGATATATTACAAAATTTTTATTTAAATTAAATCTAAATTTGGAAATTATTTTCGTAAAAAAATATGTTCCATAAAATTTTTAATCTAAATATATTTATTTAATTAAATTTAACTTCTTCCAATTAAAATAGTTTAAAATTATTGTATTATGTATATTGATATTTTTTTTTCATTTTACATTGTGTAATAAAAGTCATATCCATTTCGGTAATTTTACAAACTAAATTTTCTTATTCAATTATAATTCAAACAACTTTTACTTTTACCTATTCTAATTTTTTTAAAAACCAATCTAAACATAAATTGTATTATCTAATCTAACTTTTATCTAATTTAACTTTTTTAAAAATCAAATTGAAGATAAATTTTTTTTTTGCTGCTATTCAAAACAGGCACTCAATAGCAAGATATCATTGTCCCTTTGTATCAGTTCTATGCTGAGGCCGTCATCACGTATGAGTATTCAGACGAGATGAAGCCTCCTCATATTATGATTGTATCATTTTTTTTTTTTGAACATGTAATAGTATCTTCGACCATAAATGTAAGATCTAATTTACAGTGATAATTAAATATCACAGAAGGTATGTACAAATACCCACCAGCCCTCCGTCATCATCCAAATCCCACAAATAGCCCAAAACATCAACATGTTGCCTTCAACATTAGCTATTCCTGCTCTATTCCTTGTGACATTCTTATTCATAGTATTTTCTACCATTTTAAATCTGAAACAAGGCAAACATGGTCGGAGGATGCCACTAAGTCCTAGGGCATTGTCGATCATCAGAAACCTCCACATGTTGGGTAAAGCCCCACATCGATCCCTTCAAGCATTGGCCAGAAAGTGGGGACCCATAATGTCGTTGCAGCTAGGGCAGGTTCCTACAGTAGTGGTTTCCGTCCTGAGGCTGCGGAACTATTCCTCAAGGCACACAACGTCGTTTTTGCTAGCCGTCCTAAACTCCATGCCTCCAGGTATATTTCTTATGACAGCAAGGGATCCGGTTTTTGCCGCGTGCGGTCCGTACTGGCAGCATGTGAGGAAAGGGTGCGCTCTTCAACTTCTCGCCACTTCCAGGATTGAGTTTTTCGCTCCCTTGAGAAAACAGGAACTAAGCCTGGTGGTGAGTCCATTAGGAAAGCTATGGCGGCCCGTGAGGTTGTGGACATTACTGAGGTCGTGGCCAAACTTGTAGAGGATTTTTTTTTGATTGCCCATCCAGTTCACTGGAACTTTGCTCCGAATATATCTGGATCCGACCTGCGTCACGCACCTGACTGTGATGGGTGAGTCTCCCAACGGGGATTTCTGCATATACTAAGGCTCGAACTCGAGACCTTGCTTAAACGATACCAAGCTACTTACCACTTGGACCAACCCCTGTTAGTAACTTGTGGAGGATTTGACGTATAAGATGGTCAACACTACTAGAAAACACCTTTTTACACCGTCTAATCTATACTAATTATTATGCCAATGGTGTAATAAATAAGGTGGTGGTATTGTTGTAAATAATGATACAAATTTGAAATTGGTTATAATAACACCTGATGTCATTATTACTTTTTACATCAAACGTTAACCTAATCGGTGCATTATTAATTAAATGATATGGGTAATTATAGATAAGCAGAGTTTTTAATATTTACCTATCTCCTGTCTCTTCATTTTCTCAAAGTAATCTAAACTCAAATGGTCACTAGTCATGTCCTATCACTATCTATTTATGCTCATTAGCCAGCTATCCTTCTCATTCTCCATCTTCTTTGTCTGCTACCATCAGCAATCTTACAATGTTAAAATGGCAGAAAACCATCCCAACCCATTCTCCATCTTTTTCTCCTCCACCTCCCTACTCCCTCCCCCACCTCCCTCGCCTTCCTCACCGCCACCTCCACCTTCCCCCCCTCCTCGTCTTCTCCACCAGCTACTTCAAAGAGTAGCAGTAATTAATTGTGGCCTCTGCCACTTAGTGTCTCATTTCGACGCCCTTAATAATAAGATCAGCCTCCTACTTGATTACAGGCACATCGAGTATGATGATATGGATGGCCCCTCTACTGCCTGTTCCTCATCAACTGATGAAGAAGCCTTCTCCTCCTCTTCTGCCTATTCTTTTTTTTTTTAATTATTGTAAAAATGTAGTTTTTAAAAAAATATTTTGTAAACGCGGCCTTTGCATCCCCACCAAATATAAATATATAATGATATTTTGTAATGATCTTGTGTTGTTTCTTTATTTTAAAGCATTTTTTATTCTCCAATCCTTAACAATGATCCCTGAAAATGATAAAATGTGGTGGTCTTTTTTTTCACCAGCTAGTTTAAAGAAAGAGAAGACTTGGTAACAATTAAAATTTAAAATTTACACTGGTTATCTTGTGTTCCATGTAAAATGAGTTTTCAACACTGGTTTTTATGTCAACTAGTGTTAAAATTTTGCCTTAGCTATAAATAAGGCTCTACTTCCCTTAGTTTTGCAGTCTCAGTGTCATGGTCTTAGAATACAAAGCGGCACTCTCACCTTTGGAGCTGTGTGGACATGGCATGGAGTGCTCAAGTTGTCTTCCGTCACTTGCCATTATCATCGCCATCCGTTGCCTTTGCCATTGTAGTCTCACCGTAGGTATCATCTTCGCTATTTTATTTCTTCACTAAAATATTTGCCTAAACCCTAATATAAGTCTCTTTTTATTCAAGATTAGTTTTGAATTTGTCCATTAAAAGTTGCAATAATCTGTCTAAGGCTTGAGGCATCATTGCCGTATTTGGTCCATTGAAGAGGAACTCTACCAAATATTTGTTATTCAAGTACGACCAGCTCTGAGTTGCAGTACTTTGAATGACCAAATACTTATCAGAGATCTAGTTCATCCTTATAAAAGGAACTAGGCTTTGCTTTCTTTCTGGCCATCAACTACTAGTAACTCATATTCCTTCCTTTTCTTTCTTCCTAGTGAGATATTTTCCTAAACCCCATATTTGTTAGTTCTTAACTGCTAGACTACTTTGTGTTTTCATAGTTTCTTTTGTTTGTGGCAAAACAAATCAGAAAAAATAGCTAGTATAATAATTTTTTTAATAAAAAAAGTCTACTTCTTGGCCCTATTTTATTTAAATTTTTAATATTTACATTAGTTGGTACAATAACTACTGTTGACATCATAGTTTTCTGTACCGATTAGAAAGTCAATGTAAAAAATGTGGACTTTTATCACCTGCCGTTTTTACACCAGTTCTTTTCCTGTCGTCAAATGCCCATTCTAACCGGCGTAAAAGACTTTTTGTTTTGTAGCAGCGCAAGGCTCTTGATCATATAGACTGCTCTCTCCTTAGTCGGAACTTTCAATATTGCCGATTTTCTTCCATGGTTAACGCCCTTTGATCTTCAGGTAAACCTGCACAAGTTTGCCAAATCGTATCGACTTAAATAGTATTCTCAGTTACATGAAAGCACTGCTTGAAAGAAAATTATCTAGATGGCTCTATTTCTTTGGCTTTACATGTGTGTGAGTCTTTGAGAATCATCAGTTAATTAACTATATATATGTATATATTAATTTGTTATAATTATTTGTTACTGTTACTATTAATAAAATATTTGGTGAATTCATGGGGGCAGGGATTAACTCCACGCTTAAAGAAACTAAGTCAAGTGCTTGATGAAGCG
Source organism: Neltuma alba (assembly GCF_004799145.2). Lineage (NCBI taxonomy): Eukaryota > Viridiplantae > Streptophyta > Magnoliopsida > Fabales > Fabaceae > Neltuma > Neltuma alba. The sequence continues at coordinate 224,883 of NW_021635193.1, forward strand.
TTGGAGAGATTAGTTCAGGACCATGACAAAGCTCTTAACGCCAAACAGAGACCAGCAACAGGAGGACTTCGCAGATATATTGCTGTCATACATGAACCAGCCAGTGAATAGCCAGGACGAAAGTGTGATCAGTCGAACCCATGTCAAGGCTGTTATTTTTGACGTCTTTGCAGCAGCGCTTGACTCATCAACTAATGTTGTTTCATGGGCACTCTTAGAACTCATGAGACATCCAGGAACAATGAAAAGACTTTAAGATGAGCTTGACAAAAAGTGGGACTGACTAGACTGGTCGAAGAATCTGATTTGCCGTACCTAGATTACCTATTCATGCTGGTCAAGGAGATCCAAAGACTTTATCCTATCGGTCCCTTGATTCTTCCCCGAGAATCCACCGAGAACATCACAGTCGATGGTTATTTCATCAAGAAAAAAAAATACGAATCCTCGTCAACATGTGGGCTGTAGGTCGAGATCCCAAAGTGTGGTCGGACAACGTTGAAACATTTTACCCAGAAAGGTTTATATATGAATAGCAGCGTGCATATCAAAGGATATGACTTTCAATTGTTGCCTTTGGGTGCTGGTCGCAGAGGATGTCCTCATATATATGCAACTAGGTTTGGTTACTGTCAAACTTGTTCTGGCTTAATTGGTTCATTGCTTTCATTGGGAGCTTCCAACTGGCATAAGCGTCGAGGACATGGACATGACCGAGAAATTTGGCTTAACCATGCCAAGAGCGCAACACTTGTTGGCTGTGTTGGAGTTTTAGTGTGTGAGTGTGTCAAAAGAAGTCTCATATTAGTCAAGATTGAGAAAACCTTAGTGTTTACTAAGATTTGAGTTTGAGCTAATAAAATAGATGAGAAGAAGAGTCATCAGAATTGACTGTTAGAGATGACCGTTGAAGCATTTATGTGTCTTAATTAGTCAGTTTATTCTTTCATAAACCATATTCAATGGCGTTAAAATATTTTAATTCATCTTAATTAATTATTTTAAAAACCGCCTTTTTAATTGTCATTAAAACCATACTTAATCGATTATCAAAAAAAAAAACCATACTTAATCACTATTATGACAGCACAACGGTCACATATTATCTGCCTATAAAAGGCAATGTATGGTGCACTGTCAGATGGGTCGAGTTCTATCCCCGAGCTCTCCTCCTCTCTCTTTTCTTGTGAGTTTTAAATTTGCTGTTTTGTCACCTTGCTTCAAGCAAGAAGGGTTCGTTTAATCCTGAGGAGTGCTGTCTTTTATTCTAATCTGTGTGGCAGAATAACTCTTAAGGACAGTGTCCTTGGACACGACTCAAACCATATTTTTATTATTTTTGTAGGTGTTGCCAATAATCTTAAGAGTTATGTCACACTGAAGGCATTGCCTAATTGCAGAGTTAGTTGTTTCAGCACTCATCAACAACGAAGTGATCATATAGGGAAGCCTCTAAACTTTATCCTAATTTAATAGTGTTATTTTATATGAATTTGGTTGTTCCCCCGTGTGAGAGGAATATTGATGAGTTGGATCTTATGTTTTGAGTGTCATTTTAGGATACTTCTGAGACCTCACAATAAAGAAATTGGCCAATAGGCTACTCTTCATCTCTCTCACAGGATTGAGATGGAAGGAGATGAACCTTTGGTGCCGTAAAGGCCAAAGATGACTAGGGCATTGAGGTTTAGCTCACATATCAGAGCTCCAATTCATTTGGTTGGTGTATATGAGGAGACGTGGACATTGGTGGGTGTGAACACAAAGTGACGAGATGTTACAGGTCTAATGATATTGGAGAAGAGGGGTGTGGCCTATGCCATTCACAATGAATGGTGAAAGCACATTAAAATGAAGTGATGCTCATGGTGGGCTGTGATTATTACTACCATGGTTAAATACCGAATTTTCCCTCCTACCGGATTCGTCTTAATCTTTGTGAGACCATACACCTGTCCACATGTGAATCTTATGCTTTGAGAATTCTTAGATCATCAGAGAGAGGTTGACAATTGATAACTAGGCAGGTGCGTCTCTATCTTGAAACTTGCCTCTATGACACACTACAAAAAAAACAGACTTTAAGCGATGACTTTCGGCGGCAACAAAAAAAGTCGCCGCTGAAACTAAGACTTTCAGTGGCGACTTTTTTTTATCGCCGCTGAAAGTTCGCTGCTGAAACTAAGACTTTCAGCGGCGACAAAAGTGTCACTGCTGAAAGTGGACCTTCAGTAGCGACTTTTTTTGTCGTCGCTGAAAGTTCGCTGCTGAAACTAAGACTTTCAGCGGCAACAAAAGTGTCACTGCTGAAGTAGACCTTCAGCGGCGACTTTTTTTGTCGCCACTGAAAGTGGACTTTTACGGCGACTTTTTTTGTAGTGATAGTGTTCATATGTGTGTATGTATATATTCATATATTTGTATGTTTGAATGATACGAGATCTTTATCATGGTTAGTAAATATGATTATTAAGGTGGCTTCATAGCACAAATGCTGAATAAGTCTTCGTGATTGTTATAAATACTATATTTTTAAAGTTTTTTTTCCCTTTGGAAAGCGGGACGGTTTCATACGTTGGATTCTTATTTGTCTCTGTTATGTAAATTACCAATACTCTAAAAGCCTATTAAACGCTGGAGTATTGAATGGTGCCAACAACAATATTGATGATTATTTGTATGATTTTATTGGTTTTGGATAATGAATACATTGAATGATTTTAATGATATGTTTGTAATTGTGAGGAATCAAAGTTGATTTTCGGTTTTGGCAATAAAGTATTGGGTGATCATGTAACCATTATTGACATTTGGTGAGTAACAAGAATTGCCTAAGTGGATGTGAACAGTGCTGGACGTAATCAGTTTTTAATAAGGAAAAATAATACTATAAAACAGCTCCTTACATCTTTGGAAAATACGTTAGTAATTGTGGCGGTGATGACAATTTTGATAAAAATTAAATATTATGATTATGGAATGTAAAAACAAACAAACGATGAAGATTTCCACTATATATTTTGTTCATTACTGTTCACTTTGGCGTTCATGGCATGATGATTTCATGGTTGTCTTGTTGGAAGTTTGAAAGTTAATGGCTACCTTAAAAGATATTACTAAATTACATCAATTTTCATGACCTCCATACTTAAAGTATTATCGACGTTGGAGGTTGGAGGTTTTAGGTTTTATTGCCTTATATATGTTAATGAGTATGATCCGTTGGTGCTTTTAATTTTTTTGGATGGTTGATAAAATGATTGCTCATTATTATTGTTCATGAAACTGATTTTATGAGTTTTAAATATACATTATATTCCAGTTGTTCTTCATGGGTTTTAGATACTCTATATTACCGTCCATGTGATCAACTTTTGCCAAATTGATTTAAGTGTTAAAATACTGAAGGAGCAATATCAGTCTAATTTTCCTCAATTTGGCGGTTCACATATTATTGTCTATGTGTGAACATGTATAATGGTTATATAATGTAAAAAATAAGTGGTGTAGTTATTTCATTTGAATATGCCTTGTGTGTAATTAAGTGATTCTTTGAATCTTGCTTTACATACCATGTAGTATGTAGCCAAATGTTGAGCTGCGTGATAATAATAATTTAAAAAATTATGTTGTTTGGTTGGCTTTTTATTTGATGGTGTTGGTGTTGTGGGAAAAATTCTAATTTAATTAGAATGGAAGGAAATATTGGTGTGAGATTCTAATTTAATTAGAATTATTGTTGATGACGTATGAAAGTAATTTTTCTATATAAATGAGATATTTGAAAGTGCGGGGTGCCTAAGATGAGAGGCATCATATAGAAATAATTTTGGTGGAGAAAAATATGTTTCAATTTATTTCAAATTATGTTAGTCTCATTTTGTAAATCTCAATATGTGTGTTGTGATTTTAAAAAAAGATATTGATGGAGAAAAATATATTTAATTGTGTTAGACTTATTTTACAAATCTCAAGATGTATGCTGTGGTTGAACAAAAAAAGTGGAGGCTTTGTTATTTGCTCTTGAGAGCAAATTTTGCGAATTATCAAATTTTTTGTGGCTTAAAAATTAAATCATTTATCTTGTGTAGAGATAAATATGCTTTAATTTTCATAATATTATTATTTATGGATAAATAATTTATCTTGGTATAAATATGCATGAGTGTGTACAACCATTGTGGGTATCGAATTTTAATGTGAATATAAAATATTATGTTTTTTAGCTTCAAAATTTAAACAGAAGCATAGGTGAAACAATGTGTTTTTAAATGTTGAAATCATAGAGATAGTAGTGACAAAATCTCTCAAGTTGAGAAGTGTTTCCAGAGTTTGGTTCCTAAGAACCAATCTGTGAATATTTCTATGATACTTTATTTGAGATAATTGTACACCTCAATCTGTATATGCACAAATTTTTGAGAATTTGTTGCATTAAATTAAATTAGTTCCAGTGATAAAACCTATATTGTAAGGTTGAGCATATATTTAAATGAAGTCATATGAGGAAAATGAAATATTTAAAGGGTACCATAAATGTTGGTATATTGCAGGGTGGATTCCCGATGTATTGAACTACACAGATGTTAACTGAATTTCAAGTTATATGAGAAAATCCACTAATGATCATTCATCTTTAATGGTGATTGAAGGCTAAGTTGTTAAAAACTTCTTAGCAAAAATTTTGGTGTAAAACCGACACTTAGTGTCAATGAGTTGTGATTGCCAAATGGCAATAATCATTGCAGAGGAAACAATGGTGCAAGTACATATTGTTTGAGATACTATATGAATAAGCTAGCTTAAGAATTGTGGAGTTATCTCAATTGTTTTGTGAGGTCGAAAGTAGATCTGGTGGATCCGTTAATGAAACTCCTGGAAAAGAAATAGATTATAAAACATCGAGGGGAATGAGACTTAAGCTAACATGAAATTAACAACGATGGAAACCCAGTATTTGTGATTGGAGACCCCATGAAGAAGGTTCAAATAGGAAAAACAAGTCGTCTGTTAGTTCTATTAGTACCAAGGAACAAAAAACCGGACCGGACACTAAACCGGTTAATGTAGTGGTTTAAGGGTTAGTGGGTCAGATCAGGTCCAACCGGGATCAGACCGGTAATTATTAAAATAATATAATTTAATTAAAATGAATAAAAATATATGAAATTTTTATTTTTTTTATTTTTTTATTCTATTTTATCTTTTCTTCTTTTCTCTTTACCTATTTAAATCCTTTTTTTTTTTTATTTTATCCTTTTCTTCTCTTTCCCACGTGATACTACTGCCATTGCTCACCATAACACGCATAAGTCATAACAAGTCAGCTTTTTCTTTCCTTCTCTCTCTTCTCCTTCAACAATGGACACGGCAGACTTGCTTCTTGAAAACACTCATCATTACTCCTCTTTCTCAATTGCTTTCTGCCTCTCTCATGCTCTTTTCCGGTGTCATTTTTCTTTCTTTATACATATCTCATCCCCCTCCATTGTCTTCCGGCTTCCTCTTCACCGTCTAGTCTCCCACAAGTAGAATCAAAGAAGCATGCACGCCGCAGGCTTCCAAACAAATTTCTGGGTCTCTCTCCATGATTTTCTCTGCTCTTACTATGTATCTCAGCAGTGTCCAATATTTAGTATTTACAGCTTCTTCGACCAACATCGTCAGACGCTTCATGGCTTCTCCGGCGACTGGTGAGAGTGGAAAAGAAGTGATAAAAAAAAAAAAGGAACCGGCGACCCATCTGACCCAAAGATTTTCCCGGTTTGTACCGATTTTTTCCGGTCCATCCCGGTTGATTGCAAGACCGGTTCATAAGCTAAACCAGACCGGACTAGGAACCGGTTCACCGGTTTTCGGTCTGAACCGGCCGGTCCGGTCCGGTTTTTTGAACCTTGACTAGTACTATTGTAAATTCATAGTCCCTTCGTATGATATGAGAAAGTACTAGAATGCATTTGTTGGCGAGGATGAGCAAAAGCTCTTAATGATTTCATAATCCTATGGGATGGTGTGCTCATTGCAGGTACGCTTAATGAAATCACCTTTATGAATGTGAAGTGGGGCCACTTCCATGAGATCGTAGTGAAATCTCTAGAGCATTCATTAAGAACCGAGCACGCACATGGCCGTTATAACACGCAAAACCATCATTAACAGCAGAAATTGTGGGGGTATAATTTGACTCTTAATGCCTCTAGTACACACTCAAGGGTTGTTGGTTCATAGAAGCAAGCTTCACTAACATATCTGTGTACTAAGTGTTATTGGTCTAGGTCTGGTTCATAGTCCGAAAGAGACCAGATTCGAAATGTTTATACCCATGTGTGTAACTCAGATGATAATGCTCCTTTTGACACATGTGGGGGATTGTTGGAGTTTTAGTGTGTGAGTATGAAGTCTCATATTATTCAAGATTGAAAAAACCTTAGTGTTTACTACGATGTGAGCTTGAGCTAAAATGGATGAGAAGAGGAGTCATTAGAACTGACTGTTAGAGATGACCATTGAAGCATTTATATGTCTTAATTAGTCGGTTTTATTCTTTCATAAACCATATTCAATGGCGTTAAAATATTTTAATTCATCTTAATTAATTATTTTAAAAACTGTCCTTTTATTTGTCATTAAAACCATAATTAATCACCATTATGACAGCACAATGGTCACATATTATCTGCCTATAAAAGACAATGTATGGTGCATGGTTAGAGGGGTCAAGTTCTATCCCCGAGCTCTCCTCCTCTCTCTTTTCTCTTGAGTTTTAAATTTTTGCTGTTCTGTCGCCTTGCTTCAAACAAGAAGGGTTCGTTTAATCTTGGAGAGTGCTGCCTTTTATTCTAATTTGTGTGGCGGAATAACTCTTAAGGACAGTGTCTTTGGACACAACTCGAACCATATTTTTTATTATTTTTGCAGGTGTTGCCAACAGGCTGTCCCAACTTATAGCATTCATATATGGTGGTGCTCATAAAGTATTAAATAAACGTTGTTATGATCGTTTGTTATGGCCAAAAATAATATAACAATGGATGCATCACAAATAAGAGAGATCTCTCGTTGGAACCTTATATATATGACAATTTTTTCCATATAATGGGAGATTGAAATAGAGGTGGAAATTCCATATGAAACCCTAATGAAATGTGATCTATCTAAGGAACTATAGCTTGTGAGAATTAACTAATTATTAAATTAAAATCACGAGCATCTGTCGTTTGGCCCGGCCATTTTAGCGAACACCAAATAGAGTTATATAGATGAATGCGAGAAGCATATAGTCCATCCTTTTATATGTGAGGAGCTTTGGGTTACCGGGGTTTGATTCTTTGGGTGAAGTTGAGCTGGGTTTTGAAGATATGAGGACATCGAAGGTTCATATTTTTGGTCCTTCCTCCTCCCATCCTTCCTTCTCTCTTAGCTTGCGTTAGTATGTATTCAAAATTTGTGTATCTTTGAGACTTGGTCATGAACTTGAAAGGCTAAACTCTTGATTCTGGGATTACATTTTGAATCATCTTGTCTTTTATATTTAATCAGAAGCATTCCAAGTTCAAGTGGGCAACGTCATGGTACGTCATCCATTCATTTTTAGCCACGCCTATCCGAATAACCATTTACAGGGTGACGGAGGTGACTTTCACTGCAAGACAGGAAATCTAATACAGCAAGATCATGTCAATATGAAATAAACACTTCCTTGCTCTAAATTCCGACTGCTGAAATATCTAATAATCTTTTGTCAGCCTAAGGTCATAGGGATAAAGTCCTGAACATGGTCCAGGAAGCACACCGATATGCAATGCAGATTTATTTTTTCTCAAGTCAAATATTGAGGGTTGAATGTATATATACTTATATCATACTACTTTCTGTCTTAAATATAATAGCTAGAGCTGTTCTATTTAGGATTGGAGGTAGTGTATTTATCATTTTTTAAGCCCCAACACTTTATCAAACAATAAATTTCCCTTCCTTTTCATGGTTAAACCAAACATATAGTATGAACCTATGAAAGAGATTTTTACGCAAGTCTCTTTCCTCTCTTCTTTTTCTTATAAATGAACCTTTCATGTTGAACATGACTTTTTATGCAATTCGTGTGACATTTTCGAATGGAGAATTGAAACTAGACACTTTCCGTCTATAGATGCACCTTTTAAGAAGTCTATCTGTTTGTGTAACATTTCTTCAACTGATTTAATTGTTGTGCAACGTATTTCTTCAACTTATTTAATTGTATGCCAAATATTTCTTCAATTGAATTAATTGACCTTCATATGGTTTCTTATTGGACGATGTTGCCTTGGGAGAAATCTTCTATAAATTCCATTTTTCGTGATATCCTCGGGGAGTTTAATTTTAGTTCCGATTTATTAAAATTTAAAAGGAACCTTAATCTAAACACAACATGTATAACATTTTTTATTAAAAATCTTTTTACACATATAATACGATTTTTTTTTTATGAAAAAACTTACGTTAGGTTTATTATATCTATTATGTCAAGTTTTCTAACCACACGTTGCCATATGTCCTTTTTTTGTTTTTATGTGATTTATAATTAAATGCTATTGAATTCTAATATTTTAAAAACATGATAAATGATTATGTGTGATTAGAAAACTTGACACAATATCTCAAAAAGTATTTTATTTCTTTCTTACGTTTTTTGTAAGGTCTCATTTCATTATTGTATTTTTTTTATTGCGATATAATTTTTTATTTTATAAGAATAAAAATATATATTAATTTAATTACAACTAACTGATTTAATCATAGAATCTCAAACGAGCATGTCAATTTGCGCAATGACAAGTATGGTTTAACTAACATATCATAAGCCATATACAGGGGAAATTTTTAGTTCATTTGTAAGGTATTTAATAATTTTTTTAAAAATTTTATTCTTAATTCTCATTAGAAAATAAGAAAGACAAGTAAGCATAGTTTGCAAATGCATATAGGGAACAAACTTTAATAAAAATAAATTTAATTTTTTTATTAATTTAATGCATTTTTAATATGTGAGAATTAGTTACAAATGGCTTATAATAAGAACAAGACTGATAGCTTATGCACAAGGCCAACCCTTTAAATTTATACCCCCTAAATCATATTACCTAGTTTTTAATATAAGAGTTATTTAATTAGTTTGAGTAGCTTAAAGAAGCTAGTTAAGTTAGTAATTTATAAAAAATATAAATTAATTTTTTAAAAGTATCTTTTTAATCATAACTAATTCTTAGATTAAAACTCTCTTAATATTTGTAATTAGTAAGGATACTTTAGAAAATAAATTATAATTAAATTTTGACAAATAAAGTGGATTGAAATATTATATTTAGAACTAAATCAATTCACAAACTAACTCTTATTAAAAATAATAGGTAGGCGGCTATTAGCTTAACTCTATGTTTGGTATGAGAGAATTAATGGAGGGGAAAGAGAGGGAGAAAAAATTTTCATGAGTTTGATTTTAAAAATTGGACAAGTGGGTTTATAAAAGTTAAAAAAAAAAGATATAAAATAAAAAATAATAAAAACTAATTAAAAGCTTTTAATTCTACTGTGACTTTTAATCTATTAACAGAGAATTTTTTTTTTGAGCAAACAGAGAAATCCATTAATAGTGTGTGTTTGAGAGAGAAGAATATTGCTTCAAAAGTAACATTAATCATTTTCTTTAAAATTGTGCGACATAGATAATTTTATGGTGTGAAGAAGAGCACAAGGCAAAATAGTAGCACAATATTAGCATGTTATGGGAGATGTTTAAAGCACGCGTTTATTATTCACCAAAAGGGGCGCACATTTACTAACATGCCTACTTCTACACGCCTTTTTTCATTTAATATTTCAACCATTGCCATCCTGGGGTAAGATTTTATTTTTCTTCCTTCTTTTTCTTTATTTTCTTTTCTAGGAAGGTCTCACATATAAACAGTTAAAATAGAGTATTTTATTTGATCCTAAATATCAAAATTAACAAATTCAGAAGTTTGCTTTGGTATTAAATTTAAGACTTAGTTCATTTTGTTTTCGAGATATATAATACTTTTTAAAACTATGCCCACTGATTACATATATTAAAGAGAAGTTTTCATATGAAATAATTTTCATTGAAAATTATTAAATTATTAAGGAGTTATCTTAGGAAAACAAACATGTAGTAATTTTTTAATAAATAAATAACTCAAGTGATTTTCTTAATTTATATAAATTAGATGTTTAGTCCTTATATTGAGCATGCAAAGGAACAAGGAATGGAATTATAAAATGAACTATTTTCTGTTATCGACCATCTTGATTTGATTTGGATAATTCATATTTAATTTTTATTTTTTTAAAAAATAATTATTTCAATGAGTATAGAAACTAAAATAAAGATAATTTCTTAACTATCATTTTTAAGAAACAATTTTTTATTTAAAAATAAAAAAACTTAAATCTACACCATCCAAATTGAATTTGAAAATCATGAGTTTGGGGGGCGGATCAGCACTTAAACTCATTATAAAATGCAAACACAAGGCAACCCCAATTTCTTGGATTAAGTCTCTTCCGTCTCCAAAGCAACCATTCCAAGATGATTCCATCAATATCAGCGTTTCCTGCTATCCTCTTTCTCATATTCATATTCGTTTTATCCACTTCCATGCTCTTTGCAAAAGGACAACGAGATGATCGAAAACGACCACCAGGCCCAATGTCCCTCCCAATCATCGGCAACCTACACATGCTGCTGGGAGAACTGCCCCATCGCAGCCTCCAATCGCTAGCCCAAAAGTATGGTCCCATAATGTCGTTAAAGTTGGGACAAGTTCCTGCGATTGTCGTTTCGTCCGCTGAAGCGGCGGAGCTATTCCTCAAGACTCACGACACCGTTTTTGCATCCCGACCCAAAATACAAGCGGTGGATCCACTTTCTAGAGGAACCAGGGGACTAGCTTTTGCAGAGTATGGTTCGTATTGGAGACATGTAAGGAAAGTGTGCACCCTCCATCTTCTAAGCGCGTCAAGAGTGAAGATGTTAGCTCCTTTGAGAAGTGAGGAAGTAGGGTTGATGGTGAAGTCATTGGAGAGTGTTGCGGCGGCGCGCGAGGTCGTCAATCTCAGTGAGGTGGTCGGGGACCTCATAGAGAATATAATTAACAGAATGATCCTGGGATGTGCTAAGGATGATAGGTTTAACTTAAAAGGGCTTGTTGAGGAGGCACTGAGCTTGGCGGGACAGTTTAATCTGGTTGATTATGTCCCGTGGCTAGGTATACTTGACCTCCAGGTATATAATATCTCGCTTGTTGCTTGTGTCTTTTAGTTGGTCTTACATTTCTCATAATTTCCTCTTGCCTTACTTTTCTCTACATTCAAACTAAGGAATAAAAAGGCCTGTTTAAGGTTAAAGATTTGCCTACATGAAAAATAACATCAAGGATAATGGCACCCAATTTTCTTCTTAATGCTAGCAGGCGTGGGATATTTGCGAAGGACATCTTACTTCAACTTACATTGTTAACTTTCATTGATGACTTATTAACTTAAAGAATTTGCTTTAATTTTGTGCTAGTAGTCGATCATTTTAAGAGCATGATAATTGGATTTCCTTCCATTTTTCTTTGACAACAAATAGTTTCTTCGATACCCCTCTAACGTTATACAGATAAAGCGGCGTGTTTATGGATAACAGCTGGCGAAAACATTGATATATAGATGTGTGTGTGTGTGTGTCTGTGTGTGAAACTCTGGATCTAATGACCCATTTTGACTAATGTATGACAGGGTTTGACACGAAAATTAAAGAGAAATATTATGGCACTTGACGATGTGTTGGAGAAAATAGTCAGAGAGCACGAACAAGCTAGAAGAGAACAAAATGGCCAGAATCACGTCGACTTCGTACACATAATGCTTTCCTTGATACATCAACCGACGGATTTGTATGACGACCAAAACAGTGTTATTGATAGAGACCACCTCAAGGCTATTTTAGCAGATATGATTTTTGCCGCAACTGACACTTCTGTCATTGTGGTTGACTGGGCTCTATCTGAACTCTTGAGGCATCCAAGAGTGATTAAAAATCTCCAAAGTGAGCTACAAAATGTGGTTGGAATGAACAGAATGGTGGATGAGGCTGATTTAGCAGAGTTAAGTTACCTAGATATGGTCATTAAGGAGACTCTTAGATTACATCCACCTGCTCCTCTACTTGTCCCTCGAGAAAGTATGAAGGATGTCACAGTTAATGGATATTACATAAGAAAAAGGTCCAGGATCATGATAAATGCATGGGCTATCGGACGAGATCCCAAGTTATGGTCCGATGATGCTTATATGTTCTATCCAGAAAGGTTCATTGATAACAATATAGATATTCATGGGCATAATTATCAATTTTTACCATTTGGTTCAGGTCGTAGAAGATGTCCTGGACTTCAAATGGGTATAACCACAGTTAAGTTAGTTGTAGCTCAATTGGTGCATTGCTTTAGTTGGGAGCTTCCTTGTGGCATGTGTCCAAGTGACTTGGATATGAATGAAAAGTTTGGCCTCACAGTCCCAAGAATGAAGCATTTGCACGCTGTTCCAACTTACAGATTAGCCACGGGCTATTCAAACTGATCAAGGTCTAGGGTTTTACGCTATGCCTTTAGTTATGCATCCAGTGTTCCTTCTCTGAAAATAAAGGCTCAGATTACAAGGGCTATCGTTTGAGGAATTATGTTGGTATTTTTATATTAGCAAGATTCTTCATACTTTGCCTTGGATCAGTTTTTTAGTTTAACTTGATGCGTTCTATTGTATATGTGTGTTGTTTTAATTTATGTAAGTCACATGAAGAATGCACTGTGCTTGTGTGTGTGTGTGTTGAAATTTATTTCAATAATGTCAAACATATATAGCTTAATGTGTAAGATTTTCTATGGTCTATATATAATTGTTTCTCTCCCCTTGTTTTTATTTTACCCAAGCAGTCAGAAATACACTGTATATATGTGTATATAAATTACCAACAAGAGTTGGTTTAATTAGTAAAAAATCGGCTCATAACCTATAAGACTGTGAATTTGAATTCCACCACCAATGTAAGGACCGCATTGGTGGGCGTCAAATATTTTTGTAAGTGCTTTCTGAGCTTCAAGATATACCTTGGTCTTGGTAAGCCTCCAAGACCCCTTATCTAAACTTTTAGTATACCAAATATGTATCTATAAAAACCATTATATGTATAAGTATATGGATTTTACAAATAGTATATTCCAAATAAAGATATTTCCTTCAAACGATTTAGTAATTTGTTATCAAGTATGATCAATTTGACACTTTAATTAGAGGCACAATTTCGGGTATTCCGGTGGAAGCAGAAATTTAAATCTAAATTTAAGAAACAAAACAAAGTTTAAATTAAAGAAGCCATAAATTTGATTTTTTTTAATCTTCCCTCAAAGAAAACTAGACAAAACAATAACTGATTTACCCAAACTACTTTGTTTTTTTTGTTCTTTCTTGGGCAAGCAACAATTCTTTATCATATGCTTATATTCGTTATCAGAATAGTGATTGTTAATGTCGCATGATTTTACATAAACATATAATGTCTTAACTTGTGACGGTCCGTGCATTTGCCGTGCCAATACACACATATTATCTTATAACCCTAATGTTTGATAGTACTTTTAAAAGTTAATTCATAAGATTCTATCGGTGAAGATTATTATTCTTATGAGGGGATGGTTCTAATTAAGCTCTGATTTTATCATTTGGTGATGATGTGTAGCGCCCAATAATTAAATTACTCAATTATATTGCCTTAGTGATCTGATCATGGCAATGGAGCTTCATGGATGGTAATTGACGCAAGCTCCATGGAAGTTTCCATCTTTCTTGAGCACCAAGTGGATTTTGGACACCAAGAATTTAATTTATCCTTGGGCAAGAAGTAGAGGACTATGTCCATGGAAGAGCTTCCTTCAATTCAACAGCAATCTGGTCAAAAAATTACTGGGAACAAAGAAGATGACGATGCTTGAATATAATATATGTAGTGTGAACTCATCAAATGTCCATATCCATTTATCGGGAGACAAAAGCTCATAATTTTATATTATACGAAAGAGGTTGATGAGTTTGGATTCTCTTTCTCGAGGGTTTGACACTTTTTATTTTATTTTTTAGGTCTTTGTTTGTTTCTATCTATTTACGTATTATCTTGCAGATCACGTCATAGGAACAGGATCCTACCTATTTCACATATATATTAGCATTCAATCCGCCACTATCCAGCATAAGCACAAAATTTATTCCCTCTTTGATCGGTTTCCGAAGCAAAACAACCAGACATGTTTCCTTCAACACTAGCGATTCCTGCGATCCTTTTGTTGACATTGATATTGGTCCTATCCACTAATATCCTCTTCCCAAAACGACACAAAGATGGTCAGAACCAACCACAGGGGCCACCGCCCCTCCCAATCATTGGTAACCTCCACATGTTGGGTAAACGACCACACCGTAGCCTTCAATCGCTGGCCCAAAAATATGGTCCCATCATGTCGTTGAAGTTGGGACAAGTTCCTGCGATTGTCGTTTCGTCCCCTGAAGCTGCCGTTCAATTCCTCAAGACTCATGACACTGTTTTTGCGACCCGACCCAAAATACTGGCGGCGGATCCGTTTTCTAAAGGAGCCAACAAGGGGGTGGTGTTTGCCGAGTATGGTCCGTACTGGAGACATGTGAGGAAACTGTGCACCATTCACCTTCTAAGCGCATCAAGAGTGGAGATGTTTGCACCTTTGAGAAAGGAGGAGGTGGGAGTGACGGTGAAGTCCCTAGAGAGAGCCGCGGCGGCGCGTGAGGTTGTTGATATTAGTGAGATGGTGGGGGAACTTATAGAGAACATAATTTATCGGATGGTCCTGGGACGCGCCAAGGACGATAGGTTTAACCTAAAAGGGCTGATTAAGGAGGCAATAAGCTTGCTGGGAGCATTTAATCTCGCTGATTATCTCCCTTGGCTCGGTATATTTGATCTCCAGGTATGTTATGTGCCTATAATCTTTTCGCCTTGAGCATTGATTGTTTTTAAATATTTTTCCTTGCGTTTCTAGATAGAAATTAAACATATATAGTATGGACTTTAAAAAAATACATATTTAATTGGCGTTTATCAGATTTGGATGGTCTAAATTTAAAATTTTTCATTAATTATTTTAAATAAAAATATTTTTGAAAAATGATAATTAACATATTATCTTTATTTTAGATTCTATACCTATTAAAATAATTATTTTAAAAATTAAAATAAAAAGAAAATGAGGTCTGGACTGTCCAGATCATATCTAGACTTTCCAGATTGGTGTTATACTTCATATATAGTGAGCTATTTAATTGATGTTGCCAGGGCTTGACACGAAAGTTAAAGAGAAACAACAAGGCGCTCGAGGATGTGTTGGACAAGATAGTGATGGAGCATGAAAACACTTCAAAAGAACAAAATTTACAACACCATAACGACTTCATACACATATTGCTTTCCTTGATGCACCAACCTGTGGATCTACAGGACGACCAGAACCATGTGATAGATAAAGCCAACATCAAGGCTATTCTATCAGATATGGTTGGAGCGGCAACTGACACTTCTATTGTTGTAATTGAGTGGGCTTTATCCGAACTTTTGAGGCATCCAAGAGTGATGAAAAATCTTCAAAATGAGCTACAAAACGTTGTTGGAATGACGAGAATGGTGGAGGAGTCTGATTTAGCAAAGTTAAGTTATTTAGATATGGTAATCAAAGAGACTCTTAGACTATATCCAGTTGCACCTTTACTTGTCCCTCGAGAGAGTATGGAGGATATTACAATCAACGGGTGCCATATAAGGAAAAAGACAAGGGTAATTGTAAATGTGTGGGCCATAGGACGTGATCCTAAGGTTTGGTCTGAAAACGCGCATATGTTCCATCCTGAGAGATTTGTTGACAGCAATATTGACGTTCGAGGACATGATTTTCAACTGTTACCATTTGGCTCAGGTCGCAGAGGTTGTCCTGGCATGAACTTGGGTATGACTAGTGTTAAATTTGTTTTAGCTCAATTGGTTCATTGCTTTTCTTGGGAACTTCCTTATGGTATGTCTCCCAGTGACTTGGACATGAATGAAGAGTTTGGTCTGTCAATTCCAAGAGCCAAGCATTTGCTAGCAGTTCCAACTTATCGTTTACATATGTAAATAGGGTAAGAAGCCTTTTTTGAAGTTATTTTAGCGTGTGTGCAAAGTCTATTGTTCCATGTACGTGTAAGAGACTCTGTGTGTGTGTGTGTGTGAGACACAGAGAGAGAGAGAGAGAGAGAGAGAGAGAGAGACTGTTATACTATTTTACTTTAATTCAATAATGTAATTTAGAGTCCTACCATTTATACTGGAATTAGAAGTTCGTGTTTTAAATTGAATAAATTCACTCTTATTAGTTGTTAATGTTAACTCACTTGGATCAATACAAAGAGGCACATCTCTTTTTTTGGTTTGGAGTGAAAGGCACAACTCATTTTTAATACTCTTCGATGTTTCCGATGACGGTACTCTGAAGGCGAATTGCTGATACGAGTTATGTTTATTTCTCTTCCATGGACGTTTTCAAATAAAAGGGATTTTTCCTTTGGCCAGCCAACAAATCAAATGAATCTATATATTTCACAAATAAAAGCAGACTAGCTACCGCTTGGTGTGTGGTTGAGACAATTTCTGCAATTCCGTGCACCAAAAATCATTTAGTTGAGTATGAAATTATTATTATATATTAAAACATCTATTATTTAATACTACCTCTGGTCCTATTTATAAGATTTTATTTGTAGACTATAAACGAGACCTTATAATTAGGATCGGATATATTATCAATTTTGTAACCTAGCATCTATGTCTCAGGAGGGGTATTTTGATCCAACACATGACTTAATCATAAAATAACGAATGGGTAGTGGATGGAAATAAAATGTTAAAAATAAAAGGAATGTTCGTGCTTTATAGCTATTGATTCCAGGGGAAGTTCTTATGGCTTTTAAAATCGAAGAAAATCATCTATAATTAAAATAATATACTCGTCTGTTTTAAATTTTAATATTTCTATTTAACTTTACCTTTCATATACTATCCCGTGCATTGCGTGAGATATAAATCTAGTGTGTATATATTCATAACATTGCTGTGAGAAATAGGAGGGTCATTTTTGTAATTTTGGGTTAATTAGTTTAAGCCCAAATTGCTTTAGATTTGATTACGTTTCTGGATCTTCTTGACTTTCTTGTATTGTTTGTTGTTTCTGCTGGGCTCTATAAAAGGGGTCCAGTGTTGGCTTATTCTCTTAAGCCCATTTTTGATGTAAATATCCGGTTATGAGATTAATGGAAATAGCCCGTTTCTATGCGTAGTGTGTGAGGGTTTTTGGCAGGGCCTAATGTTTCAACATGGTATCTAGAGCCGAAGGTTTTCCTTCATCCGAATTCTAAGCCCAAAGACCGAACCCGCTTTGTCGTCTTCGCAGTAGAGAAACCCTAATGGCAGAAACAAAGACTGCCACTGATAATTTGCCATTTTCTCATCCACTTTTCTTGCACCCATTCGATACGCAGGGGGCTTCGATCATTCAGCACGTCCTGATAGGCACAGAAAATTACACTGTGTGGAGCAGGGCGATGAAGATTGCTTTGATGAGGAAGAATAAGCTAGGGTTCATCGACGGAACCTGTAAAAAGAGCGATCAAGAATCATCACTGCACGAACAGTGGGAACGCTGCAACGCAGTCGTTCTTTCATGGATACTGAGCTCAATCTCGAAGGAGTTGGCAAATGGAGTTATTTTTTTTCAAAGCGCACACCAAGTATGGATTGATATGAAGGAACGGTTTGATAAAAAGAACGGCGCCCGAATATTTGCTCTGCACCGTGAGATCACCTCCTTCAGACAGGGTTCCTTATCAGTCTCTGCCTATTATTCGAGATTAAAAGAGCTTTGGGAGGAGCAATCGGCTCTGGTCAGTCTACCTTCCTGCACCTGTGTGACTTCAAAAACCTACGCAGAAGTTATCCAGGAGCAAAAACTGCTCCAGTTCTTGCTGGGTTTAAACGATGCCTACAATCATGCCCGGAGTCAACTACTCCTCCTGAATCTGCTATCGTCGGTTAACGAAGCCTACTCTAGGATCATTCAAGATGAGACTCAACGAGCAATTACAGATGGAGATAGGATCTCACCTGTAGAAGGGATTGCAATGACGGCAAGAGGACGCGGACGCAGCAAGGGAAGAGGACGCAGTGAAAATTTGCCCGAATGCTCCCACTGCCACAAGAAAGGCCATATTAAGGACAATTGCTATCAACTTATTGGCTATCCCGTGAATTTTAAGGGAAATAAAGGCAAGGCGAGCAAAGATGTGAATCGAGGAAATTCTGACTCGGGTTTTGTCCAAGAAGCACATATCAATGAGGCAACTAGCATGGCACCGAGTTTTACAGTAGAACAATACCAAAAGATCCTAGAATTGTTGCAAAAGGATTCAGGAAACAATGTCCACGCCCTCACCGGTACAGGTTTGGTTGTTCCCTCGTCTTATGATATATCTTACTCAACTTGGATTTTCGATTCTGGGGCCACTACTCACATGGTGGGCAGTTTAAATCTTTTAGAAAATAACGAGTTCTATCATGGACCGATTAAAACTATAAAGATACCTGATGGTAATCATGTGCCTATTACACATATAGGGAAAGCTAAGATTTCAAATGAGATAACCTTGACAGATGTTTTATATGCTCCTAAACTTAAATTCAATTTAATATCCATTTCACGGATCACAAAGGAGCACAAGTGCATTGCTTCTTTCTTCCCTAACCTATGTTTACTGCAGGGCCTCTGGGATGGGAAGATGAAGCTGATTGGTAGAGAATATGCTGGTTTATATGTTTTGAAAGTACCAAGAAATCATCATATTGTTAACACTATTGAAAATAGTTATGGTGTTAGGAACCATTCTGAAATTTCTCTTTGGCATAAAAGACTAGGACATGCCCCTTTATCTATAATGCATTACCTTGATTTTGTGATAAATTCTGATGCTTCAATCAATAAAAATTGCGATGTTTGTATTCAATCAAAGCAGACAAAATTCCCTTTTACCACTAGTTGTATAAAGACGGAAAACTATTTTGAAATGTTACATATAGATGTCTGGGGGCCTTACAGGTCACCAACTCATCATGGTTATCAATATTTCCTTATTGTGGTAGATGATTTCTCTAGAGCCACTTGGATTTTTTTAATAAGGAACAAGTCAGAATCTGTTATGCACATTAAGTTCTTCATTGCTTATGTTTTAAATCAATTTGGCAAACATGTGAAACGGATAAGGAGTGACAGTGGTACAGAGTTTAAAAATCATGAATTAAAGGCTTATTTACAACAGAATGGAATATTGCATGAGACATCCTGCCCTTATACACCTGAACAGAATAGGGTGGTAGAAAGAAAACATAGGACCATCATACAATTAACTAGAAGCCTCATGTTAGAGTCAGGTATCCCTACACAATATTGGGGGGAATGTATAAAAATGGCTGTTCACTTGATCAATAGAATCCCATCTAAAATTATAGGCTATAATACCCCGTATGAAAAGGTTTATGGTAGAAAGCCAGATCTGCGCCATTTAAGGGTATTTGGTTGTCTTGCTTATGCCACTAATTTGAACATAACTGATAAATTGAAATCAAGGGTCACTCCCTGCGTCTTTCTGGGATATCCTGAAAATCAAAAAGGATTTCTTCTTCTCAACTTGGAAAATAAAAATTTCATAGTCAGTAGTCATGTTAGTTTTGTACAAGATAAGTTTCCTTTTAAGGATGCTATATGCACTAAGCAAGGGGGAGTAAGTCAGGATTTAAGAAACATGTTCTGGTATGAGACTGAAGAGACAATAATAGAAGTTAATCAAGAACAAATCACTGTTGATAATGATCGCCACGATGAGACTGGAGAACCAGTGACTATTCCTAATTATCTTGATAACCTGGATGATAATCATCAATCGGCACCTGTAGCTCATCCCAAATCTAGCAGGGAGAGACGACCACTTGTTTGGTCAAAGGATTACATCCTGTCTGCTACTACTCATCAAGCAAAGGTAAAAGGTCAAGATAAATGTAAGTATCCCATTCAGAACTATGTCTGTTATGATAAAATTTCTTCAGATTACAGGTGTTTTCTTACTTCCATAGATTTTGAAACTGAACCTACTTGTTATGAAAATGCTGCCTTGAATAAAAACTGGGTTGATGCAATGAAATGTGAAAATGAAGGCTTTAGAAAATAATAGAACTTGGGATATTGTTCAACTGCCTAAAGGGAAAAGACCCATAGGGTGTAAGTGGGTATATAAGATTAAATACAATTGTGATGGGAGCATAGATAAATATAAAGCTAGGTTAGTAGCAAAAGGTTACAGCCAAAGAGAAGGAATAGACTACCATGAGACTTTTTCACTAGTTGTAAAAATGTTAACAGTCCGTCTTGTCCTTAAAATGGCTGCCATGTATAAATGGAATCTTTATCAAATGGATGTTCATAATGCGTTTTTACAAGTAGAATTGAATGAGGAAGTCTACATGAGAATTCCTCAAGGTTTTGAGAGGAAGGGGGAGAACTTAGTTTGCAAATTAAAGAGATCTCTATATGGTTTGAAACAAGCTTCTAGACAGTGGAATCAAAAACTGTCCAATTCCTTAGTAAGGGGAGGTTTTAAACAAAGCAAAAATGACTACTCTCTGTTAGTTAAAACCTGTGATGATGGAATTGTACTGATTCTTGTCTATGTTGATGACCTGCTGATTACAGGAGGGTTTGAGGTAAGAATTCATGATACCAAAAGGTTTCTGCATAGTAATTTTAAGATCAAGGATCTGGGCTTGATGAAATATTTCCTTGGAATAGAAGTAGCTAAACTGGAAACAGGAATAGTAATTTCACCAAGGAAATATGTGCTTGATATATTGGTAGAAACTGGGATGAGTGGATGTAAACCACTCACCATACCGATGCCACAAAACTTAAAATTGATGCCATACATGGAAGGCAAAACCAAAAAGGAAGACTTATTGGATAAACCTGAAAGATACAGGAAGTTGATAGGTAAGCTTATTTATTTAACTATGACACGCCCTGATATTTCTTTCTCTGTGCAGGCGCTAAGCCAGTTTATGCAACAATCGACTAAATCACATATGGCTGCAGCAAAGGGAGTTTTGAGATATCTCAAGGGGACTGCTGGGCTCGGCGTCTTTATCAGTTCAAAAGGGGAACCAGAACTTCATTGCTACTGTGATTCTCATTGGGCTTCATGTGGGATCACAAGAAGATCAGTCTCGGGGTACTTGCTGAAGTTTGGAGGCTCCCTAGTCATGTGGAAGACCAAGAAACAAAGGACTGTGTCAAAGTCATCAGCAGAAGCAGAATACAGAGCCCTGAGTATGGCAACTTCAGAGATCACCTGGATATTAGCAGTCCTGCGGGATTTGAACATAGAGCACAAGGGACCTGTAAGCATCTTCTGTGATAGTCAAGCTGCGATCCACATAGCGGCTAACCCAGTCTTCCATGAACGTACCAAGCATATAGAAGTGGATTGTCACTTTATAAGGGAGAAGTGGGAATTAAAGCTGATTGATTTGAAACATGTGAGGTCCAGTGAGCAAGAGGCAAACATACTTACAAAACCAGTCATAGGAGAGGTTCAAAGAAAATTATTAAGCAAGTTGGGGACTATTGATTTATTTCGTCCCAAACTTGAGAGGAAGTGTGAGAAATAGGAGGGTCATTTTTGTAATTTTGGGTTAATTAGTTTAAGCCCAAATTGCTTTAGATTTGATTACGTTTCTGGATCTTCTTGACTTTCTTGTATTGTTTGTTGTTTCTACTAGGCTCTATAAAAGGGGTCCAGTGTTGGCTTATTCTCTTAAGCCCATTTTTGATGTAAATATCCGGTTATGAGATTAATGGAAATAGCCTGTTTCTATGCGTAGTGTGTGAGGGTTTTTGGCAGGGCCTAATGTTTCAACAATTGCCTCTTGAAGCACTCTCGAAAGTTGGCATTATAAATAAATTTTAAGTTGGCTGCTAATTCCTTTTTTCCAGCAAGGTATAAATTTATGCCTTTACAATAAATGTAAGAGCCATTTTAAAAAATAAAAAAATAATACCTAAAATGAATTATTTAACCTTTATTTATTTATTTATTTTACTACATTAGCCATTGAAATCTCTTACCTACGTCTCCACTTTCCAGTAAAAAGCTCATAACTTTCTCTTTTGTCTCTGAAGAAAGAATCAAACATGTTTCCTCTAACATTAACCACTCCTGCTATCCTCTTCGTCCTCACATTCATATTCATTCTATCGACTTCCATGCTCTTCACAAGACTACAACAAGATGATCGGAAACGACCACCAGGACCACCGTCCCTACCAATCATCGGCAACCTTCACTTGTTGGGCGAACGGCCACACCGCAGCCTTCAATCGCTGGCCAAAATATACGGTCCGATCATGTCGTTGAAGCTGGGACAAGTTCCTGCGGTCGTCGTTTCGTCCCCTGAAGCTGCGGAGCAAATCCTGAAGACGCACGACGCCGTTTTTGCGTCTCGACCCAAAGTACAATCGACAGATCCGTTCAAGAAGGGAGTGAGGGGAGTGGCGTTTGCAGAGTATGGTCCATACTGGAGATATGTGAGGAAATTGTGTACCCTTCATCTTCCAAGCGCGTCAAGAGTGGAGATGTTCGCTCCTCTGAGGAAGGAGGAGGTGGGAGCGACGGTGAAGAAGCTGGAGAGGGTGGCCGGAGAAGTTGTGGATGTTAGTGAGAAGGTGGGGGAGCTTTTGGAGAACATGATGTATAGGATGGTGCTGGGACGTCGTAAGGATGATAGGTTTCAGTTGCGAGGGCTGATGGACGAGGTTCTGAACGTGGTGGGACAGTTTAACATTGCTGATTATATCCCTTGGCTTGCTGCGTTTGATCTTCAGGTATATATGCCTTGAGCAAAAGAGAGAATTTTGCTTAATAATAATATTTGATAATCTAATGGCATAAAATTGTTTGATTTAGTAATTATAAGAGTCAAATTTATGGTCTTTTTCGGGAAAAAGATCCAAACATATATATGCGTGCTGAAATTAATCTTGAATTCAAGACCAACCACAGTTGTGCATGTCAAAATTAATCATATATGAACCGAAAATTAGGGTTATCTTACAAACTAATAATATCATCTTTTGTTTGGATACTTTTCAAGAAAATCATAGATTTATTGCGGAAGAGAGTTAAGGTAATATGTTTCCTGGCAAAAAAAAGAAAGAAGGTAAGATAATATGATTGTTATATTTTTCATTGATGACTTAATTATAAAAGAATGCTATATATGTGCGCGCGCGCGCGCGCCACAAGTAGATCATTGAATAAGAACCTGCAGATAAAAGGATGGATCAGGAAATTTTTGAATATTCTCTTAATTGAAGTTGTTACACAAAATATATATGAAGGAGAAAAATGTGTATTTAGTGTTACACTCAAATCAGTTAAGCAGCTATTCAACTAATGTTTGGTAGGGATTGACACGAAAGTTAAGGAGAAACAGAAAGGCGCTTGACGATGCATTGGAGAAGATAATCGCTGAGCATGAACTTGCACTTACAGAACCAAATTTACAGCACCATAACGATTTCATCTCCATATTGCTTTCTTTGCTGCATCAACCCATGGATTTGCTGCACGATGATCAAGACCACACCATTGATAGGCCTAACCTCACGGCTCTTTTATTAGATATGATCCTTGCGGCAACTGATACTTCTTCTGTTGTAATTGAATGGGCTCTGTCTGAACTCTTGGGGGATCCAAGAGTCATGAAAGATCTCCAAAATGAACTGCAAGAAGCAGTTGGAATGAACAGAATGGTGGAAGCAGTTGATTTAGCAAGCTTAAGTTATTTGGACGTGGTCATTAAGGAGACTCTCAGACTACATCCACCTGGACCTTTCTTAATCCATCGAGAAAGTATGAAGGATGATGTCATAGTCAATGGATATTGCATAAGAAAAAAGACAAGGATCTTAGTAAATGTATGGGCCATAGGACGTGATCCTAAGGTTTGGTCTGACAATGCTCATATGTTCTATCCAGAAAGATTTGTCGATAGCAATATAGATGTTCGAGGGCATGATTTCCAGCTATTACCATTTGGCTCAGGTCGAAGAGGATGCGCTGGGACCCAGTTGGGCCTAACTACAGTTAAATTAGTTTTAGCTCAACTGGTGCATTGCTTTAATTGGGAGCTTCCTCCTGGCGTTTGTCCCGGTGACTTGGACATGAACGAAAAGTTTGGTCTCACAATCCCAAGAACTAAGCCCTTACTGGCTATTCCAACTTATCGTTTACATAATTAGATAATGATAGGGCTAGTCGTAAAAGAACGTTAAATGGGCAATGTGGACTCTTCTGTGCAAGATACATAAATGAAGTATATGGTGACACTGTCAATAAGATAAAAAATGTTTCTTTTCATAAAATTATTACTACCTCTTGTCCTAATTATAAAAACTTTATTTGTAGACTATACACAGGATTTTATAATTATAAATAAGGTCTTATAATTAGGATTCGAGGTAGTATATGGGTTAGCATGTAAGTTTGTTGATACTTAAATGATATGTTTCTTCTTAAGTTTTTATTCTCTCCCAAGGGAAGTTTGTACTGAGCCACAATACAGTTATCTTCAAGCCGTTATACGGTCGACGAAGCACGCGTTTTTGCCCCTTCTTCAGTAGAAAAATTGATGATATATATATAAATTTATTTTTAACCTCCAAAAACCTTCATAACAAATAGAGGCGGAAATAGGCCAGGTGGCCTATCAAGGCCTTGTAGCCTAGCCTATTTAGATATCAGAACAGGCTCAAGCTTTTAAAAAAAGCTTGTTTACTTTATCAGGCTAGTCTCAGGCCTGATAATATCACTATTAGACCTGTTAGGCGGCTTGGGCCTGTTATCTTTTTTTTTTTGAGGTTAAAATTGTAAATAGACAGGAGGGAATCTGCTATTCTGATTGGTTAATTGAGAAAATTCCACCCATAAACATGATATCCAGAGATCATTGCATGCTTCATTTTATTTCCATTCTCTATAATAAAAATAATTGATGTATGTATAATGATACATATTTGAACAGAGAAAGAAAACATAACTGCATTAAAAAAAACAAAAGCATCATTCATTTATTTGATCTATGTTTTTCATATTAATCTTATATAGAATATATATTTATAGAATTGACCTATTATGTTTTAGACTGTATATATGTGTGTTCAATCTAATTCTTATTATAATAGTTGCTTAATTAATTTAAATAAATAAATTATAATTAATGTAACATTTTTTTTTTAAAACAACTATGTGTAACAACGAGATTAAATATCATTTTGTTAGTAAATTAGTTTGAACAAATGATAAATTTAAAATATAAAAAGGATTAAGGACGTTTCATATTTTAAACTAGATCTAGTCAATCTAGTCATCAACTAATTTTTATACTAGAGATGGGATGAAATGATATTTTTATACCAGAGTAAAATTATGTTTTCTAATAATTTTTCATATTTGATTTTTTTTTGGGCCCAAGGAGATACGTTTTACAAATTGTGTTCATTTGATAATTTCATATGTTCCGTTTGTATTTTAGATAAATTGGGTTGAATTATTATAATTTTGAATTGATTTATGTGTGTTTGAAATTTATTTAAAAAAAGGTCTCTTAACAGGCCACAAGCTAAGCCAGGCTTAGGTCGAATAAAAGGCTTTTTACAGGCCGTAGGCCAGGCTTAGACTAATAAGCCTCATTACAGGTTGGGCTTATTAAGGGTGAGGCTTGGTTTGACCTGGTCTATTTTCACCCCTAGTAACAAATAATAGAGTTCCCCTTCCTTTCTATATTTTTCAGGCCAATAACAATTAATTCATTAAACACCTTTTCCAAGTGATGCAAACCCTTCACCCACTAACCATACGAATTAGCTATATGATCTATAGTATCTTTCCCTCATAAATTTTCGGTGACTTGATTTGAAGTACTCCTCCGGTTTTTAATATAAGACCCATTTAACTAATTTAATTAGATTAATAAAGTTAAGTAAGTTAGTTAATTATAAGAAATGTGACACGTTTTTCCTAAAATACCATAGTCATCTTTCTTAATACCCCATCTCCCTCTTCTACTTGATTAGGATTGAGGGAGCATCCATCGGGATAGTTTAGAGAAAATTGATAAATATGAGAAATGGATTTTATATTTAGGACCAAAACCAACTCAATAATTAGGTCCTATATTAAGGACCGGAGGAGTATTTAATACTGTGGAAAAATATGAAATACGTCCTTTTTGTATTGATCTTTCAAGTTTCATTAACTATGCCTATCATTAATTTGATGGTGATTGTAATTTATTATTAACGCTGAAAGTAACGCAATATTTTTTTGGTGATATTTCCACAATGGCGAGTCACTCCCCTTGTAGTATGGTACCAAGCCTTATCAGCAATATTCATTAATCAATAAATTTTCTTGTTCTGCTAAAAAAAAATTCTTGTTAAAAAAAGAAAGAAAAAAATAACCGACAAACGGGACTGAATCCTGAAGGTTGTGTTTTAGGACTATTGCAACTTTTGGCCTGCTGATTTAAGTAATTATGATTATGATTGTGCACTTTTTTTTAAGAAAACAAAAATGGCACGGTTAAAAGTAGAACTAGCTGGTTCCTTGTTCAATCGGTTCAGTCTCATCTTTAATTTAAACCCTTGATTAGAACTTTGGACATTTTCTAATCACACACTCATTAACTATGAACTTTTTCTAATCGCATCACGTTAAGAAATTAAGGGGGTGTTTGGCTTTTTTACCAAACCATGGTTTGGCAAAAAATTTGCCAAACACCCCATTTTTTAAAACCAAGGTTTTGGGCAAAACCTTGGTTTTGCCCAACAAAACCTTGGTTTCAGATAATCAGGCGGGGCATAGCTTCTGGGACAATTACTGGGCTTCAGCTCACGGAGGGAACAACACGCAGGGGGGGCGATACTTAGGTATCCCTTATTTAAATAATATAAATAATATTATTTATATTATTTATATTTATAAATAATATAAATAATATTTTTTTGGCAAAATAAATCATTTTCCTAAAAACATATTTATTTTATTAATATATACACACTAATTTCTTATTATTTATATTATTTATGCCATATTTATTATGTTGCCAAAATATATATTATTAATAAATTTATTACTTCAAATAAACATATATTATGAAATATATATTATATGTAATTATCATTTAAACTTATGTCCTTTTTAGTAATTTTTACATATCAAAAAGCACTTCTGACAATAATTATCCAAACACTCTCACTTTATCAGAATCACTTTTTCAGAAAATCTATTCTTTCAAAATCTATTTTCTCCAGAATCTATTCTCCAGAAGCTATTCTGCAAACCATGGTTTTGCCTCATCCAAACACCCCCTAAGGCATGGGCCAAAGTCAAAATGTGGTAGTTGAAATAATAATAACTAATTATTAAAAGAATGCCACTATTTCAAATATATATTAAAGTTGCTGCCTTTCAATTACTGTATTGCCATGATCTGGTGCGCTTCCTTACAGCCTGTGTGACGTGTTTGTTTGGCTACTTTGAAAAAAAATATTTTTTGCGGTCCTTGATGTAAGACCTAATCAAAGAGTTGATATTGATTCTATATGTAAGATCTATTTTATGCTATTATTAATTTTTTATCAAATTAACTCAATTGTTATCCTCCCAACAATGATTAATAAGAAAAGGAGAGAGGAAATTAAGGAAGATACTTGCAGTATTTTAAAAAAAATATATCATATTAACTATACTCAAATTAGTTCATTAGGCCTCACACTACAGACAGGACGAGTATATTAATATTACACAATACAAAATCATGTTTTTGGCCAAAAAAAGAGTTCATTTTACTAGTAGCAAGAGAAATCACATACAAAATCATTTAAAATAAACAAAGTTAAATATCTAAAGCTCATCACATAGCATCTACTTATCGGTTACAAAGTGGCTGCACGGTCACGGACAGGGCAATCTGGATTTATGCGAGGCCCTCGGCATGAGGTAAATACAATATTACTAAGCATTTATTTATTTCATGTTGACTTAAAAACGCAGGCTTCCAGATTAATGTCTTTCAATTGTAACATTAGGATTAATACTAATTTTAATTCCTTAAATTTAACTTCATTTTGGTCTTGTGTTTAAAATTTAAAATCAATAGTTTTGGCTTCTAAAACCTTTTTCCATGGACAAAAAAGAAGTTAAAATTTTAGATATTAAAATTAAAATCAAATCAAATTTTAGAAATATAAAACAAAACAATATAAAATTTTATGAATTGAAAATAGTGGTAACCCTCAATTCGAGACTGACTTTGACACTTATTTTTCACTCGCGAATGGTAGAAGGAGTTGTTCAGAACTTCAGGGTGGTGGGAATTACCTTGTTAACCGTTGCCAGAGCAACAGTAACAACATGGGACCTATTTTTTTAACATTGTTCTCCGTGAAAAGAATATGATGCAATAATGCCTACTCCTAACCTTGACATGTGTTTGTATAATCAAGGGGAAAAGTTATTTTTTCTCAATCTGATTTTTGCAAAAAGTCAAAAGTGAGATAGAATGATGTAATTTATGTTTAAATTGGCTTTTATAAAAAAAATTATTTTTGAATAAATAATAAAAAATAAGTTCGGATATAAAATGACTAAAAAGTATATAAATTTTATTAAGTAATATTATAATATGACGATAGTAAAAAATATTAAAAATAAAATTATCTTAATTAATTATACTTGATGGATAAAAATATATATAAATTAGAAATTATATAAATGTAAAATTTTTTAAGTAAATAATATTACATAACTATAGAGTAAGTTCTAAGCAATTTAATAAATAAAAAAAAGATGCCTTTTTGTTAAAAAAAAATATCTAAACACTAAGTAAATAAATGAAAAAAATGGCATGGTGCTTTATTTTTTTTTTCTTTCTTCAATTTTACGTTCAGTATTTACTTTTTTTCAATAATTTGTGATCAGTATTTACGAAAAAAAATTATCCTGGGCTTATTTTTTAACTTTTATAATGTGTGAGTGCCAAAAAAAAAAAATTGTTAATGTCCAATGTCTGTTATTTTCTCTTTCTCTTTTTTTTTTTTTAATCTCCTGCACCGCACTCTGTCTTACCCCAAAAGCACAAAAGACTAGGGGGTGTTTGGCAAGTGATAAAAGTGTTTTTAAAAAGTATTTTTTTTGTAAATCGAGACAAACTTCTCAATATATTTATTTTGTATATTGTAAAATCATTTTTAAAATTATAGTTTGGTATTCATCCAAATACCCCAATGTTCCGCTCAAAAGCTCATCAAACCCAAGAAGTCCATCACAAAAGAAGTCAACCAAAACAATTTCAAAATCCAAAAAGTGGCTTTGGTGGTTGAGATGAACGTTTAGGCTACAAAACACGATCCTGAACACAGTCTAAGTCCACAAATTGAAAATCTGCATTAAATTAATAATTTTTTACATTTATCTTTATTGTATTAAACAGGTATTAAAAATATGTTTTATGTTTTCTTTTCACGAAAAATAAGTTTAAAAAAATGTCTCATATTATTACAGTTGCAGTGGCTTTTCACGTCCGGAAAGAGAAAATTTTCATGTTATTCCAAATTTTCCGTTCTCTCAGCCGCAAATATTGATCACGATTAAGGTTGAAAATTTGCGTTCAATTCCAATCTTACCCACCTTAGAATTTTAGGGCCAGTTGAAATTATATTTCTTAGAGGTTGTAATATTTTGTTGGATTACGTTTCCTTAATGTTTTGTGTGCGTTATATATGGTTTGGCATAATTGATCATACAATGGATAATTGTGAATCCTTACCAAAAATATGGCCTAACTA
Source organism: Neltuma alba (assembly GCF_004799145.2). NCBI lineage: Eukaryota > Viridiplantae > Streptophyta > Magnoliopsida > Fabales > Fabaceae > Neltuma > Neltuma alba. Next base: position 254,984 of record NW_021635193.1, read on the forward strand.
TTTATATTTATATTTATCTAACAGTGCGTGCAATTGTTGTGTTTGTATGTTCTTTTTTTTTTTTTAAATGAAATTGTCGTATGTGTTTAAAATAAATTGACAATTTCACAAAAATTATCATTATTATGTCATCATGTCATTAAATGAAAATTATATTTAAAGATTCAAGTCATTTATTGTTAAATTATACTTAATAATTATTATTAAATATAATTATATGAAAACGTAAACAATTTTATAAAATTCATATCCTTTTTGTTAATTTTATTACCAAACCTTTCTAATAATTATATATCACAAAGTGATTCTGATTAATAAAATTCAAATATATATAATCAAATTTCTCAAAATTACTTATAAAAAATATTCATACGTAAATTACAATTAACTAAGGGGAAATTGGTAAAAAAAATCCCTAGATGAAAATTTAATTGGTTAAAAGGACCTGAATTTGAGCAAGTATAACTATGATCCGTGAGTGCAACATATCTTTCGCTGTGTGCAACATATCATCAATGATATGCAACAATTATCAATACGGAAATCATTTGCACACAATAGAAGATATATTATACAAAGCAGAAGATATGTTGCACTCACAGATCATACTTACAGGTGCTCAAATTCAGGTCTTTTTAGCTCATTAAATTTTTAAATAGGGGTTTTTTTTACCAATTTTCCCATTAACTAACATCACTTCTAATCAATGTTGGTTATAAGAATAACAATAATCTAAAATCCATTTGTTTACTGTGAATCCAAATGGGCGTAGCATTGCGGCGCTGCAAGGTTGAATCTCCGCACCACCCTATCCGCTGTTCCCAACACACCCACACACAGAGATGTTTTATTTTAGGCACACATTTATTACTTACCAAAAATTGCCCATATTTACCAACTCGCACGCTTGCCTTAATTTCTTGGCCTTTCGGCTAAGATGAAGTTTTAATTTTTATAATTATTGTTATCAAATTTGTTGATTGACTCTCCGAATTCAACATTTTCATGTTTTCAGTTTATAACAAATTCGTGCTAGCTGAACTTACAAATTTACTCATCAGGTTAACCCTTTTTATATTTTTAGCTTATAAAATTATATTAACTCGTTTTTAAAATCACGCTAAATTTTTAGATTTGATTATGTTTAGTAACTTTATATATGAATTTCATAAAAATTACTTTTAATTTGTTAAATATGATAAATTATGAATTTCAATGGTTTGGATTTAAAATTTGTTTAAACAAAACTATTGTCATTTTTTACATTTTAATTATTTAATTATATATTTTTAATACTATTTTATTAATAAAAGTAAACTTTTATGAGTTTATGATTCGAATTTAGATCCAAGTTTACCTTTATTAATAAAATGGTATTAAAAGTATATAATTAAACTCATGAGAATTGAGACAACCTTGATTATAATCAACTTGCACACATCTTTTGGTTTTTTGTTCACTTAACATTTCATCCTCAACCATATCAGATATTCCGATATTAATTCCATAACGCCTCGTTGCTTTCAAGTTAGTTGGCTAATCTATATACTATAATTTTGGCCAAGAAAAAATCTATATACCATAATAATTAATCAATAAATTCCTGCTTGTTATAAAATCCAAACCCCACGAACCCCCATTTTCTGGCACTAATTAGGGCTCTTCAATCTCCAAAGCAAACGATCAAACATGTTTCCTCCATCGTTAGCGATTCCTGCTGTCCTCTTTCTCACATTCGCGTTCCTTCTATCCGCTTCCATACTCATCACAAAACGATGTCACGATGATCGAAAACGACCACCGGGCCCAATGTCCCTTCCGATCATCGGCAACCTCCACATGCTGGGAGAACTGCCCTATCGCAGCCTTCAATCTCTCGCCCAAAAGTACGGCCCCATCATGTCGTTCAAGTTGGGACAAGTTCCTGCCGTTGTTGTTTCGTCCCCTGAAGCCGCGGAGCTATTCCTCAAAACTCACGACACCGTTTTCGCATCCCGGCCCAATATACAAGCCTCGGATCCACTTTCTAGAGGAACCAAGGGACTAGCGTTTGCAGAGTATGGTCCGTATTGGAGGTATGTGAGGAAAGTGTGCACGCTCCATCTTCTGAGCTCGTCAAGGGTGGAGATGTTCGCTCCTCTGAGGAGGGAGGAACTGGGAGCCATGGTGAAGTTACTGGAGAGAGCTGCGGCGGCGCGTGAGGTCGTCGATCTCAGTGAGGTGGTGGGGGACCTTATAGAAAACATAATATATAGGATTATACTGGGACGTGCTAAGGACGACAGGCTTAACTTAAAGGGGCTGATTAAGGAGGGACTCATCTTGGCGGGGCAATTTAATCTGGTTGATTATGTCCCTTGGCTTGGGGTATTTGATTTCCAGGTATATGTGCTATGTGCGTGCCAGCGTCTTAGTCCTCCAACTAGTATAACATCTTATTTTACTCATATCAAAATTTGTTAATTTTTTTCCTTAAATAATACTCATATATATCTTCTCTGTGCGTCGACGAGTTCAAGCTCATTTCTGACGTATATCAAGTCCAAATTCTTCTTGCTGAAAAAAATAATATACAATCCAAATTATAATCCCTCAATAACATTAATATATAGGAGAATAATAATTGGGTTTTCTTCCCACTTTAAATTTAAATGATCAATATTTTCTTCCGTATGACAGGGTTTGACACGACGACTAAGGAGAAACCATAAGGCACTTGATGGTGTTCTGGAAAAGATAGTGAGAGAGCACGAAGAAGCTTCTAAAGACCACAAGGACTTCATGAACACAATGCTTTCCCTGGTGCATGATCAGCCCATAGATTTGCAGGACGAACAAAACCATGTGATTGATAGACCTCACCTCAGGGCCATTCTAATAGACATGATTTTTGCCGCAACTGACACCTCCAGTGTTGCAATTGACTGGGTTTTATCTGAGCTCTTTAGGAATCCAAGAGTGATGGAAACTCTCCAAAACGAGCTTAGAAATGCAGTTGGAATGAACAGAATCGTCGAGGAAGATGATTTAGCTAAGTTAAGTTACTTAGACATGGTCATTAAGGAGACTCTCAGACTGCATCCCCCTGCTCCTTTAATCCCTCGAGAAAGTACGAAGGATGTCACAGTTAATGGATATTACATAAGAAAAAAGACAAGGATTATAGTGAATGTGTGGGGTATAGGACGAGATCCTAAAGTATGGTTAGATGATGCTTCTATGTTCTATCCAGAGAGGTTCCTTGACAGAAACATAGACATACGAGGACACGATTATGAATTGTTGCCATTTGGATCAGGTCGTAGAACATGTCCTGGAATTCAGATGGGTCTGACTACAGTTAAACTCGCTGTGGCTCACTTGGCGCATTGCTTTAATTGGGAGCTTGCTTTAAACATGCGTCCTAGTGACTTGGACATGAACGAAGAGTTTGGCCTTACAGTCCCAAGAACCAAGCACTTGTTAGCCGTTCCAACTTATAGATTGAGCACAGAATGTCCACATTAGTCATGGCGGTCAAGGTTTTCGACTTTATATGCTTTTGGCTCAACATATGGATCCAGTTCTGTATTTTTAGAAAATAATAAGGACTCATATTACAAGGCTTATGTATCCCTTGTGTTTTAATTATATGCATGTCATATGAAGAATATATATTGGAATAAATTGTAATTCATTTCAATAGTTTAAAATCTATGGCTAACGTGAAAGTTTTTTCTATTCTAAAATGGCATTTCTGTTTTAACTGTGGCAGGAAAGTTCTTTCATAAACACGCACACACACACACACACAAGAATAGGGATCTTACAAACAGTATATGCATGGTAACAAGTAAAGATGTTTCATTACAAGGATTTGTTATCGAAATGAAATCTCAAGTACGCATTTGATACTTTAGCGGCTAATTTTCGACTATTTATATATGTAGGGGCAGAAATTTCAATTAAAATTTGCTGAAAATTAGGAAAGAAGACAAAGTGTTGAATAAAAAATACGATAAATATTAATTTTTATTTTCCCTCAAATATAAAACCAAAAAAATGACAACTTTTTGTCTCCCAGAAGTGTTTTTTTAATTATTTTTTCATGGGCAAGTAACAGTCCTTTATCATTCCCATTATCAGACTAGAGATATCTTTATTCTGAACGTACGTACGTCTGCATAAAACCTTTTTTGTTCAATGCTCTATACCAAGTAACCAGAAAACAAGAAATGAGCGAGGTCGTTGAAATATTTAATCAATAATTATAGAAGAATGCCGCCATTTCAAAAAGACGAGAGAATGATTTGATTTGGCACAATTAAATCGTTCAATCACTGACTTGAAATCATGAAAGTTTGTCCACACAATTCATCAGAAAAATTTGTTCCAACACATCGTTTACACGTATATTTAGGTATATGTCAACTATGAGTGGAAGTTAGTTTAATGTGCCTGTTATGTAAGTATATGTCTAAAGAAACTGTTAAATCTAATTTATTTCAATACTTTAAAGCATTGGCTTAACGTGTAAGTTATTTTGTTCACTTCCGTGTTTCTTCCCGTTTCTATTCTCCCATAATTAAATGACACCGACAAGAAAGTCTATATACATTTATATATGTATGGATATGTATATATAAACACACGCACACGTGTATAGACACGCACATAGTTGCTTGGATGAATATGCATGTGTCATGCAAAAATATAGTAAGAAGTAAAGATTATTCCTTGGGGTTTGTTATCAAAATGTGGTCAATCAAGTGCTATTTGCGGATGAAATAGGTAATTGATGTCTGAAATGAACAATGATTGCAACCTTATTTAATCAAGATAAGACATAGTATTTACATTGTGTTGTGTACAAAGTTAATTTATGTTTGTTTCTGTGTTGATCATGTGTCAATATATTCCATGATCTCATATCTCCCCCCATATATTCTCAAATTATATATACAACATTTTGTCTCTTAGAGGACATGCGATCGATAAGTGATCTTCCCATTTTTATTTCGATGAGTTCACGCACCGTCGCTGGATAAATGGGTTATTTTTGGCCGTAGATGAAATGAAGGGTAATGATCAGGGAAGAGGATGAAAATAGGATGCGAAGGAATAGGTGAGGAGAGGCTCCGCGCCAATTTATAGCAATCTTCTTTCTTCTTTTTTTTTGGTCCCAGATCTGAATGGATAGCATGGGGCGACGTAGGCGAGCTGTGATTTTAATCACACCTTCAACTTTTAAATCTTCACTTCCCACCAACCAGTACTTAATGCATTGAGCTCCTGATTTTCTCTCTGCAACAAACAATCAAACATGTTGCCTTCTTCCCCTTTACCCTTCCCTTCCCTTCTTCAACTTCTTCCACTTCTCTTTCTTCTATCAGCTCCCTTCCTATCCCTGTGCCTTAGACCAGCTAAAGGTGACCGGAAGCAACCGCCAGGTCCACCGGCCTGGCCGGTTATTGGGAACCTCCACTAGTTGGGTGCTCTCCCGCATCGATTCCTTCAGTCTCTCGCGAAGCGCTATGGACCCATCATGTCCTTGCGACTCGGACAAGTCCCTGCTATTGTCGTCTCTTCTCCTGAAGCTGCCGAGCTTTTCCTCAAGACGCACGACGTCGTTTTTGCAAGCCGCCCAAAGAATCAAGCGTCCGAGTTCCTTTCTTATGGCTCCAAGGGATGTTAGATATTTTATTATAATTATTATTTAGATATATATATATATTAGGAAATTAATAAAATACTCTGAGTGTGACCCTTTCAGTCAAACAAGGCCCAAGCCCAGTAGGGTTAAGCTTTTCAGTCCATATATGTGTTGATAACTCTCTGATGGTGAGAGACACAACAATTGAGTTTACGGCTGAATATTCTGAGAGCGAGTGAAATACCTATCTGCTCCCTTAAGGTTCCTTGACTGGTGAAGGCTAATCCAGTTGCCATCATTGTGCCCTATTCCAGTCAGAAGAGATCTGAACAACTCTTTTCTTCTAACTGTTGTTCTCTTTTACAACTCTATTCCCTTATCTCAGATCCCGAGATAATTCAAGATAAGACAAATGACAAGAGGTACACAAAGATTCTTCCGCTGTATTATTTTATGAGAAGATCTCTTTATTGCTTTATTTATTTGTATTGTGAATCTGTCTTACACGTGGCATCAGAGCCTTCTTTAATTATTCTCTGCCTCTTTATTTTCTTTATCTGGGATGATCTGAGCATAAAATGGAATACAATGTTTTACCGTTGTGACTCACATCGGGTTCCATTAGCAAGATCAAAGATAATTATTTTATACTGCAATTTATTCTAATTGAAAATTAAATCCAGTTCTATATGTTCTATATTTTTCACATTTTCGGATGAATGGGACGCGAGGAGATGAATAATTGTTCCTCCAATGATCGCCGTCACCGACTCCATCACCATTTGGGGACCCGAATCATTGCGTTTTATGCTTTATTTGTTCAAAGGTTAAATTTTATCTACGTTTTTGTTTCCTGTTGATTCGGTACATGTCAAAGAGGTGTGTTTTGGACATTTGGGACGGAAAAGAAGAGGACAATCAACTCTTCGATGATCACCGTCGCCACCTTCGTCGGACTTGGGAGGAACCGAAAACGCTCTTTTTCATTCTTCCTTTTTATTTCGTTTTTTTGGCCCCTTTTACCATTTAAATCTCGTTCCATGTTGTTTTTTGTGAATTGCGCCAAGAGAAACAGAGAAAAATGGCGTCTTTTGGCCAGAAAATTGCGCTTTTAACGCAGGGAAACGGACCAGGGCCGCCGGAAAAAATGGCAGAATCTGGCGGCCATGAAGGGGGTGCGAAACGGGTCAAAACCGGGTCAGGAGTCGGGTTAACCTAACCCGACTCCATGAGGGAGAAGACCCACATTCTAAAACGGCGTCGTTTCAGGCTTAAGTGAAACTCACCGTTTCACTTACTCAGATTTTGGGCCGCGTTTCGGGCTTTATTAAAAAAAAATTGTGTTTGGACCGAATGGGATTTCTGGGTTTGTAATCATATTTTTTTTTCCTTCTGAATTTCAAACTGGGCCGAGGATTTGTTTTTTGTACAGAAATAAAAAATTTTGTTTGTTTGTTTTGTTGCTGTCTGGGCCCTTCCTGTTTGGGCCTACTGTTTTTTAATAAAAAGGGGGCATTTTGCACAGTGATGCTGCAGAACCTTTTGGGCCTCGATTTTGGGCTTTTTTGTACAGAATTAATTTTTTTCCTCTCTGTTTGCTATCTGGGCTGCACTGTGCGTCTTGGGCTTGCTGTTTTTGCACAGAAATCAGTTTTTGGTCACTGTTTGGTTACTGGGCTTCTGTTTTGGGCCAGAACAACTATTTTGTTATCTTAGAATGTTCCTTTTGGGCCTATTTTGATTAAACTCTGTTTAGCCCATTTATTTTTATTTTCCAGAATAAGTTCATGTTAAATAAATAATTAATTGCAAGTTATTTATTTATTTGAAAAAAATAGTTTTCACATGTAATTTATTCTATGCAAATATTTGAATTGTTTAAATAAAGATAAAAGTTAATCTTAGCTATTTCATATCTTGTGTAAATTTGCAAAATTGTTTATTGTAAAATTGTTTATTTGCCTAAATGTTTGGATACTAAATTTTGGGCAATTTGGTTATTTACTTGAATTTTGCAATGTTCATTTTTAGAAGAAATATGCTGAGGTTAATATTTAAACAATTATTTGGATGCATAAAAATAGTGGGAGAATTTAGTTCAGTTATTTACTTGTTAATTAAATTAATTGCTTAAATTCTCCATTGAGATGTGCATATGCTGGACTTAAATGCACTTGTATGATATTTGTGATTAGCATGTTTCTTTAAGGAGTAGCCACAGCATCCTTTATCTATTGCATGCGATATAAATCACATAATGGACTTATAAAATATCAATTGTAATTAAATATGCATTCATAATTGGTCTTTGCTCACAGGTAGATAATTATCAATGTATATTTAATTAGGGTGGGATAGAATTGCCTTGTATTTTCTAAGTAGCCCACAGATATTAGGAAATATAAATGCGTTCTAGTTCCATCAATATGAGATAAATACATGCTATGCTAATTTCTTTGCCCACAGGAAGAACTTAGTGATACATATTTATAATTGTATGCTTTATTAATGTTTTAAGCATACAAGGCACAGTTATTGTGATTGTCTCTATTTATTTGGAAGTTTGACTGATTCTCTAATAATTGCAGCTGCATTTACTGTCCCTAACATTGTTGCTAATGCTAGTAACAAAATTATACTTGATGGTACTAACTACCCTGATTAGAGGGAAGACATTGCTTTACATCTCGGTTGTCTGAACATGGACTATGTCCTGGAAACTGAAAGGCCTCCCAAACCAGCTGATGGCTCGACTGACAAAGAGGCCAAAGAGTATTATGAATCCTGGGAGAAAAACAATCGCCTTACTCTCCTGTTGATCAAAACAAGGATTGCTAGGAGCATTCGGGGAGCAATCCCTAAATGCGAAACTGCTAAATAATACCTGGAAGCTGTGGACAAACAGTTCAAACCGACAGACAAGCAGATGGGGGGCACCATTATGTCGGAATTATGTGCCATGAGGCTTACAGGTATAGGCGGTACTAGGCAGCATATAATGAAGATGAGAGATTTATCCTCTCAGTTGAAATCCTTCGATATGGAGCCTACTGAGCAATTCCTGGTGCAGTTAATCCTGAACTCCCTTCCTCCTCAGTTTGATGCCTTTAAAGTATCTTACAACACATATAGGGAGAAATGGTCAGTTGATGAATTGCTGTCCATGTGTGTGCAAGAAGAAACTAGGCTGTTGATGAGTGGAAAGGGTGCACCTAAGGAAGCTCATCTGGGAGAAAGCTCCAATAGGGGTGGCAGTAAGAAGGGAAATAAGGATGACAAGAAGAAAAGAAAGAGAAGAATCCCTCCTGCCACTGCCTTAAATAAGAAGGATGCCAAATGCTTCTTCTGCAAGAAGAAGGGGCACATGAAGAATGAGTGCTCCAAGAGGAAGGCATGGCTTGAACGTAAAGGTGTGTTTACTTCTCATGTTACCTTAGAATCTCATGCTATTAATGTTGATGATGACACTTGGTGGATTGATACTGGTTCAATGATCCACATTTCCACAACCATGCAGGGCTTCTTAACAAGCAGGCCACCACATCCGAGTGAGGAATGGGTTCTATCAGGCAGCAGGAACCCAGACCGTGTGGAGTTGGTTGGGACTTATCATTTTTTTTGAATAATACTCATGTAGACCTTTTTGAGACTTTTTATATTCCGACATACATGAGGAACTTAATTTCCATTTCAAAATTAATTCCGTTGGACTATGGTTTATGTCTTGAGAAGGGCTCTATGTTTTGAGCAGACATCATGTTAAGATTGCAGACATTGCAATGATTGATAATTTATTTAAAATTATTCGTGATCCTGTTCAATCTTTTAATATTTCGCGTGGTATTAAACGAAGTGTCATCAATGAGAATTCTATTAGCTTGTGGCATAGGAGATTGGGACATATCTCCATTGATAGAATCAAAAGGTTAACTAAGGAGGAAATTCTTCCACCCTTAGACCATTCAGAATTTGATTCTTGCGTGGACTGCATAAGGGGAAAGCAGACCACCAAGTCACAAAAGGGAGCTAAAAGAAGTTCTGAATTGCTTGAGATTATACATACCGATATTTGCTGCCCTGATTTAACCGCACACGGTCAAAAGTATTTTATCACCTTTATCGATGATTACTCGCGCTACACGTATATCTATTTGCTTTATAATAAAGTGAGGCACTAGATGCCTTTAAGGAATATAAAGCAGAGGTAGAAAAACAAATTGGGAAACCAATTAAGATTGTAAGATCTGATAGAGGTGGTGAATACTATGGTAGGTACACCAATGAAGGACAAGCACCTGGTCCTTTTGCAGAATTTCTTCGAGAGCAAGGTATAGTTGCTCAATATACCATGCCTGGCTCACCAGACATGAATGGTGTAGCTGAAAGAAGAAATAGGACCTTGCTGGACATGGTTAGGAGCATGATGAGTAGCTCCAAACTACCAATTTCTCTATGGAAAGAAGCACTCAAGACAGCTGTATACATTCTAAACAGGGTTCCAACAAAGGCAGTGCCTAAAACACCCTTTGAAATCTGGAAAGGTTGGAAACCCAGTTTGAATCATTTAAGGGTATGGGGCTGTCCTGCAGAAGTAAGAGTGTACAACCCACAGGAAAAGAAATTGGACCCTAAGACTATTAGGGCCTACTTTGTAGGCTATGCAGAAAAGTCTAAGGGTTATAAGTTTTACTGTCCGCCTCCTTCAAAACGATTTGTGGAATCTAGGAATGCTAAGTTTCTTGAGAATGATGTGATTAGTGGGAGTGATCAGATAGGAATTGATCACATAGAAGAGACCACTAGCACAAATGGTGAGGGAACATCAATTGTCAATGACTCTTCTTTAGTTAGAGCTGTCATACAACATGATGTGGATCCCATAACTCAAGTTGATGATGCTAGACATCAGGAACATATGCAAGCTGACCAACCTGTCACAGAAGTAGAACCACCACAGAATGTGACAGAGGATGTTCCTGATGAGCAACCTCAGCCAACTCAAGAAGTTGAACTGAGGAGGTCAACTAGAGAGAGAAAGCCGGCATTGCCTAGTGACTACGTTGTGTACTTCACTGAAATTGACTGTGATGTTAGTATTGAAAATGATCCTTTGACCTTTACTCAAGCCATGAAGAATGAGAATTGCAAGTTGTGGCATGATGCCATGGTCGAGGAAATGAACTCTATGGCAAACAACCATGTATGGGAGCTTGTAGAGTTACCTAGTGGGTCTAAAGCCATTGGCTGTAAGTGGGTTTACAAAACCAAAAGAGACTCACAAGGTAACATTGATCGTTACAAAGCAAGGTTGGTTGCCAAGGGTTTTACGCAAGTGGAAGGAATCGACTACAGAGAAACATTTTCTCCTGTATCAAAGAAGGATTCATTCCGCATTATCATGGCATTAGTTGCACATTTTGATATGGAATTGCATCAAATGGATGTTAAAACTGCATTTCTCAATGGTGATCTTGACGAAGAGGTCTATATGAAGCAGCCTGAGGGATTCATTGCGAAAGGCAAAGAAAACTTGGTATGCAAGCTAAAGAAATCAATATATGGTTTAAAGCAAGCCTCACGACAGTGGTACTTGAAGTTCCATGAGGTGATCACATCATTTGGTTTCGATGAGAACATCATGGATGAATGTATATACCACAAGGTTAGTGGGAGCAATATCATATTTTTGATTTTATATGTCGATGACATATTACTTGCAACCAACGATCTGGGACTATTGCACGAGGTAAAACAGTTTCTGTTTAAGAACTTTGATATGAAAGATATGGGTGAGGCATCTTATGTCATTGGCATTAAGATCCATAGGGATAGGACTCAAGGTCTTTTAGGCCTGTCTCAAGAAACCTATATAAACAAAGTTCTTGAACGATTCTGGATGAAGAACTGTTCAACCAACGTGACTCCTTTAGAGAAAGGAGACAAATTCAGTCTAGATCAGTGTCCTAAAACCAAGCTCAAGAAAAAGCAAATGGAAAGGATCCCATATGCCTCAGCAGTAGGAAGTTTAATGTATGCACAGGTTTGCACTAGACCTGATATAGCTTTTGCTGTGGGCATGCTGGGAAGGTACCAAAGTAATCCTGGTGAGGCGCATTGGACAGCTGCAAAGAAAGTGTTTAGATACCTACAAGGGACTAAACACTACATGCTTACATATAAGAGGACAGAGAATCTAGAAGTGACTGTTACTCAGACTCTGATTGGGAGGATGTTTGGACACAAATAAGTCTACGACTGGTTATATCTTCCTACTAGCAGAAGGAGCCATATCATGGAAGAGTACGAAACAAACTCTAACAGCTTCTTCTACTGGTGATGCTGAGTACATTGCGTGTTTTGAGGCAAGTTCACAAGCGATCTGGATAAAGAATTTCATTGCTGGGCTTAAGATTGTTGATTCGATCTCTAGGCCGATCAGAATGTATTGTGATAACACCGCTGCAGTGGCCATAGCCAACAACAAGAGGAATAAGAGTCGAAGTAAGTTTGTCGAATTGAAATTCCTATGCTTGAAAGAAAGGGTTATGGATGGCCAAATTTCAGTTGAATACATCGGTACAAAGGAAATGCTAGCTGATCCTTTGACTAAAGGGTTGAAACCGAATGACTTTGTTTCACACGTACCTCACATGGGACTTCGTCCTCCAATTGATTAGTTGAGGTATGAGCAATGAAATTTATGGTTTGTCATCTCTTGTTATGATTGTATATACATTTGTGTTTTTGAGGTTGATAAACATAAAGTAGGAACCGAACAAAATTGAGTTTGTTCATAAAGGTATACCCATTAAGTAAGGATGCTGCTTGTGATGCATGGAAGATAATACCCGACTTAAGGGGACTTGTCGCCATGATTCTTGCAGTATAGCCTTAGGTTACTGAGGCACGGCAATTGACATACGTATAAGGGCCAAGTGGGAGAATGTTAGATATTTTATTATAATTATTATTTAGATCATATACATTAGGAAATTAATAAAATACTCTGAGTGTGGCCCTTTCAGTCAAACAAGGTCCAAGCCCAGTAGGGTTAAGCTTTTCAGTCCATATATGTGTTGATAACTCTCTGATGGTGAGAAACACAACAATTGAGTTTACGGCTGAATATTCTGAGAGCGAGTGAAATACCTATATGCTCCCTTGAGGTTCCCTGACTGGTGACGGCTAATCCAGTTGCCATCATTGTGCCCTATTCCAGTCAGAAGAGACCTGAACAACTCTTTTCTTCTAACTGTTGTTCTCTTTTACAGCTCTATTCCCTTATCTCAGATCCCGAGATAATTCAAGATAAGACAAATGGCAAGAGGTACACAAAGATTCTTCCGCTGTATTATTTTATGAGAAGATTCACATCTCTTTATTGCTTTATTTATTTGTATTGTGAATCTGTCTTACAAGGGAATGAATTTCTCTGATTATGGCCCTTGTTGGCGCAACATGAGGAAGCTATGTACTTTGCAACTTTTTAGCGCATCGAAATTGCAGATGTTTGCTCCCTTAAGAAGGGAGGAGTTGGGACAGGCGGTGAAGTTTATTGGAAAATCCGCGGCGGCGCGTGAGGTGGTGGATCTGACGGAGAAGGTGGGGCGGCTTGTAGAAGATATAATGTATAAAATGATATTTGGAAGCACCAGGGACGATAGGTTTGATCTGAAGGGTCTTATTCATGAAGCGCTGAACTTGGTTGGAGCCTTCAATATTGCAGATTTCGTGCCTTTCTTGGCGCCACTTGATATCCAGGTACCGTTATCAACTCAACTGCATATTTACTGTTCTTTTTCCTTCTGATTTATTCAATGTTTAGGTCAGACAAATCTGTCCATGGTGTAGCTATATCCTCTCAAATTTTGGTCCAACAGTGGTAAGAATTGAACAGAGAGTGAGATCGGTATATGGAAATTTAAAATGATTTATGTTTTTGTTAAGAATCGAGATGACAGTTTAATCCAAGGATGGAGTTTGGTGGCGTACTATATCGTAACAGTCCTTAGTTTTTGGTATGGGCGGGCGCGGGCCAAAGCCTTTTCAGCTGCAAAATTTAATAAGCCACACCTTACCGTCACCAAAATCAAATTGAAACCATGCCATGTGGTTAGTTTTAATGGTAGGCCAGGGGCAATTTGTTTTCCCGTTATTATGTTATTATAAGGGGTATAAGGGTTGTTTGGGTGAAAAACAAATCATAAAAGTGATTTTAATTACTAAGTAAGCATTTGAGATCCAAAACTATAGTCAGAAAATGCAGAAGTGTGTTATCCAAAAGACACTGATGAATATTAATATAGACCTTAGGGCCAGAAATCTCTTTGCACATCCAGAAAAAACAGGAATCACACGTCCCTGTATACCATTAAATTCCTGTCGGCATTAGATTATAGAAAGTTAGAGGCTCAAGCTTCTAAAATGCAAAAGAAAATTTGATAACCAGTTTCAATGTTCATTGCGGTGGAATTTACACAATTTAGATATAGTTTTCATGGTCTAAATTTAAAATTTTCAACTGATAATTTTTAAATAAAAAATCATTTTTTTAAAAAGTTATAGTTAAAGATTACATTGATTTTGGATTATCTACCTATTAAAGCAAAATATTTTTAAAAAACAAAAATACAAAAAATTAAATCTCGACTGTTCATATTATATTTGAATGTTTAATATTGATAAGTATTATGATATTCATAACTGTAAGGAGTACCAAAACTAGTTCAAAAAATTTGGGTGAAACACAAACAATGTAATTTAACCAATAATAATAATTAATTTTTGGAAGCTAAAGCACCCCTTTTGATTTAGGGCTTTACAAGACGCTTGGTGAAGACAAGCAAGAAAGTTGATGAGATATTGGAGACCATTGTTAGAGAGCATGAAGAGGCAGCACCAGAAGAACAGCATAGACGACACAAGAACTTTGTGGACATACTACTCTCTTGCATGGATACTAATTACAATGATCACCACAACTTTGTCATAGATCGAACCAACATCAAAGCCATGCTTCTGGATACGATTGCCGGTGCAGTGGAGACTTCAGCTACTGTCATTCTGTGGGCTTTCTCGGAACTCTTAAGGAATCCAAGGGTGATGAAAAAACTCCAACTCGAACTACAAAACCAAGTAGGAATAAGTAAAATGGTCGAGGAAGCTGATTTACCGAGGTTGAGTTACTTGGATATGGTGATTAAAGAGACTATGCGACTATACCCAGTTGCACCCTTACTAGTCCCTCGTGTAGTCGTGTGTGTAGGGAAGACATCACGATCAATGGGTATGACATAAGGAAGAACTCACGAATCATAGTGAACTCGTGGACCATAGGAAGAGATCCTAAGATATGGTCTGATAATGTGGAAGAATTTTGGCCAGAGAGGTTCTTGGACGGCAATATGGACTATCGAGGATATGAGTTCCAATTCTTACCATTTGGTTCAGGTCGAAGAGGCTGCCCTGGTGTGCAATTGGGTTTAATTACTGTTAAGCTTATTTTAGCACAGTTAGTTCACTGCTTTAATTGGGAACTTGCAAATGAAAGCTCTCGTAACGAGTTGGATATGACTGAGAAATTTGGACTATCAATGCCAAGAGCCAATCCCTTGCAAGCTCTTCCATCCTATCGCTTACTAATTAACTGATGAATCCTAATATGAGGCCTTTTCAGTTCAATAATGGGTACACCCTAATCCTAATCAATGCAAGACATGTTATTGTAGAAGTGCAAGTTTTTTTGGTTAGTCATACGTCTATGTAGTCTTTGTGCAAGTTTTTTTGGTTGGTCATACGTCTACGTAGTCTTTGTTGTTATTAAGACCGTAATCCTTTAATTCTATTTATAAGGTATAGAGAGATTTTTTTTTGTTCTATTTATAAATTTTTTTCATTAAATTTTTAGCATGACTGTACTATATTATTCTTTATTTATAATGTAGATAGCTATTTTTTTAAAAAAGGGTATATATTAAATAGGATTACATTTGAAAAGTTGTGGTATTTCAATTGAGAATTTCTTAATTTGTGTGACATATATTATAAGTGCCTTATAAATAAAACATGATAAGTATAAATTAAAGTTATGTAGCAAAATCATTTAATAATGTCACGTCTCCTTCCAAACAGAGCCTTTACGAAAGCTCTAACCCAATCTCCCAACCCTGGACCTTTTTTTGGTGACGGGGAAATTTTTTTCGAATTTGTTAGTCATTAAACCAGTTGAGTCAGGTATATTAAACAAAAGGTTGGAAAGAGTAGCAATAGACAATTTTGATATCTCCCATTCATTTTTACAGGAGAATTTGGGTCAATCATTCCACCAAATGGGTCAGGGAGAGGCTTAATTAATTAATTCCATTCCATCCAAACTAATTTGTTAAATTCCATCTTTTAATTTTCTCACCAACACGTGGTTATGTTAATATGGAATATAATAGCGATGATATCTTAAGGCATAATAGACTAATTTAATTACAATTTGGTTTCAAAATATTTTTAAAATTTCCATAATCCTGAAGACAGTTCAATTTTCATGAGATAACAGCATTTAAGAATTACCACTTATTTAACTTATTCTAGGCATACTTCTTCGTCAACTGAGCTTAGGATCAAGTAAAGAAAGAAAGAAGCCCTCTCTCCGTCGCCCTGCTTTGATATTTCTCTCAATCGCCAGAAGAGAGGAACTTTAATGGAACCAGAGGAATCCCATCATCACAATGGCAGCACCAGCGAGCTCGATTTGTTTTTGTCTTTAATTTTTGAAATCAGTTTTTGTGCTTAAATTCATCAGATCTGGATTATCCAGATCGGATCTACATGGTCTAGATTTAAAATTTTAATTAGTTATTTGTAAATAAAAATTATTTTAAAAAATGATAGTTAAGAGATTATTTTACTTTATATTCTATACATATTAAAATAATTATTTTAAACAAATAAAAATAAAAAAAATTAAATTTGAATCGTTGAAATTAGATACGAACTGCTCAGATTTCACCTAAACTGCTTCTATTTTTCTAAGGTGTATGGTAGATTTATGTGCTTTCTTGAATGGTTTAGTGAGCGTAATAAAATTGACTCTGCTTTGCTTCAAAAAACACCTGTCCTTCGTGGAGGGCGTGGTGTTATTTTTCATTCTTATTCATTACATGGTCAAAATTGGCGTTTATATTTTAATCCGGCCGGCTTGAGCTTTATTTTTGTATTTTTGGGTAGAACACGACTCCGCTTAATTCTTCATCCACCAACTCACTGGGGGAGAACACCTTGTAAATTCTAATTCTATGTAATTCATTTCCTCTCTCTCGCATCAGACAAATAATTAAAAAAAACATGTTGCCTTCCCATCTTCTTCTTCCACTTCTCTTCCTTTTACCAGCTCTGTTCCTATCCCTGTGCCTTAGACGACCTAAGCATTACCAGAAACAACCGCCAGGTCCACCGGCCTGGCCGGTGATCGGCAACCTCCACCAGCTGGGTACTCTCCCGCACCGATCCCTTCAGTCTCTCGCGAAGCGCTATGGACCCATCATGTCCTTGCGACTCGGACAGGTCCCTGCTGTTGTCGTCTCTTCCCCCGAAGCTGCCGAGCTTTTCCTCAAGACGCACGACGTCGTCTTTGCGAGCCGGCCAAAGACTCAAGCGTCGGAGTTCCTTTCTTATGGCTCCAAGGGGATGGCTTTCTCTGAATACGGTCCTTACTGGCGTAACATGAGGAAGCTCTGTACTTTGCAGCTTTTTAGTGCATCGAAAGTAGACTCGTTTGCCCCCTTAAGAAGGAAGGAGTTGGGACAGCTGGTGAAGTCGTTCGAGAAATCGGCGGCGGCGCGTGAGATGGTGGATCTGACGGAGAAGGTGGAGCGACTTGTGGAAGATATAATGTATAATGATATTTGGAAGCAACAGGGATGATGGGTATGATCTGAAGGGGCTTGTTCATGAGACGCTGAATTTGGTTGGAGCCTTCAATATTGCAGATTTCGTGCCTTTCTTGGCGCCACTTGATATCCAGGTACCATTATCAACTCAACTATATTATTTATTTATTGTTCTTTTTTCCTGCTGGTTTGTTCAATGTTTCAATCAGCAACTCTCTCCATTCCCCCTGAATTTTGATCCAAGAGTGGTAAAAGCTGAACAAAGAGAGATATAAAATATTGAGATGGTAAGTTTATTTTAAAGGATGGCTCTAATAAAAACAGAATAATTTAGAGAAACCATTACATTTTTTTTTTATAACAACTAACACATTTTTAACAATTAACTAGCATTTCCAGTGGCCGTCATTTGTAATTGTTTTTTATTTGGTGATAAGGTTTAATTAGTCAACATGGGGGTGCAATTGTGCAATGCGCGGTGTGAGTCTTCATTTGAAAACGCCGGTGCCCCATTTTTTCTCTCTCTCGTTCGTCATAGCCATAATAATGAAATTGGATCTATCTCGATGCATTTTTTTTTTATGTTTCTTCTTATCAATAAAAAATGTGAAAGAGAAGAAAAGATGTGCCTCAGCATGTGATTTGCTAATTTTGTTTGAAAAAAATAACAGAGAGAACCAGAGAGGGAAGGATATGGTGCCCTTGTAAAGCTAGGTGGACGCCAATGCAAAATCAAAACGCTGTCGTTTTAGCGACACGCACCTGGATGAACGCCACGTGCTTTCTTGCTTTATGGTTCTTTCTATAGAAGGCTTCACTTTATTAGTAAACATTCGACAAACCAATTTAGATTATAACAACAAAGTCAGAGGGCTCCAGTTTTTAAAAAGCAAAAAAAAAAAGAAAAAGGATGGAACTGTAGACAAACAATACAATTTAAGCAATAATCAATTATTAATTTTTTTTTTTAGACTAATTGGAGTACATATCCCTTTTGATCCAGGGCTTTGCAAGACGCTTGCGGAAGGTTAACAAGGAACGTGATGAGATGTTAGAAACGATTATTAGAGATCATGAAAAGGCAACAGCAGACGGGCAGAATAGAGGACGCAAGGACTTCGTGGATATACTACTCTCTTGCATGGATACTTACGATGATCAGCACAGCTTTGTCGTAGATCGACGAACCAACATCAAAGCGATCCTTCTAGATACGATCGTTGGCGCAGTGGAGACTTCAGCTACTGTCATTCTGTGGGCTTTCTCGGAACTCTTAAGGAATCCAAGGGTGATGAAAAAACTCCAACTCGAACTAGAAAACCAAGTAGGAATAAGCAAAATGGTCGAGGAAGCCGATTTGCCAAGGTTGAGTTACTTAGATATGGTGATTAAAGAGACTATGAGGCTATACCCAGTCGCACCCTTACTAGTCCCTCGTGTGTAGGGAAGACATCACGATCAATGGATATGACATAAGGAAGAACTCACGAATCATAGTGAACTCGTGGACCATAGGAAGAGATCCTAAGATATGGTCTGATAATGTGGAAGAATTTTGTCCAGAGAGGTTCTTGGACGGCAATATGGACTATCGAGGATATGAGTTCCAATTCTTACCATTTGGTTCAGGTTGAAGAGGCTGCCCTGGTCTGCAATTGGGTTTAATTACTGTTAAGCTTATTTTAGCACAATTGGTTCGCTGCTTTAATTGGGAACTTCTAGAAGACAAGTCTCCTAATGACTTGGATATGTCTGAGACATTTGGTCTCTCAATGCCAAGAGCCAAGCACTTGTTAGCTCTTCCATCTTATCGCGTACCAGTTAATTGATGAATGTTATTAATCTCAGTCTTTTCAGTTCAGTAGAAGTATCAGTTTGATTGGTTAGTTATGCTGAAATGGTATGAGAGTTATGTATAGTGGACTTATTTTATAATGTCAGGTTTCGTTCCATTTTTCCAAATAAGTTTTCTAAATTGATCACCATTTTTTAACGGAGACTTGATGAAAGTTTTAACCTCACCAGTCTCCCAACCCTTAACGTTTTCTTTGGTCACGTGGAAAATTTTTTAAATAAATGAAAAGAGGAATCGGGGTTTTCTTTTTTTTGGGGGGGGGGTGAAATTACATTTATTTTAGTTATAGTATTAGGTAGGATAGAAATGAATTAAAAACAAAAACAAATAGAACTGGAATGTCCTGAATATTCTTGCTTAGAAAATAACATATTAAACAAAAAGTTGGGAAGAGTAATAATAGACAATTTCGACACTTCCCGTTCATTTCTACAGAGAGCAGTATTTTGCATAGGTCTTACGACAGAAAAAGATTGTTGTAGGATACACTTTCCATCCTACCAAACTATTCGTTAGTCATACTCCAACTTGCTTTTCCTTTGCTTTTTTAATTTTCCCTTTCAAATCAGAGGGCTTATTTGCATTTGCTTATTTTAAATATTTTAAGTATTTTTATGTAATTTGAGATAAAGCTTACTTTACATACTTATATCATAATAATAAAATCACGATTAAAAATCTACTTATAAATCATTTCGAGCATAATAAAAGGGTACTGGGATGGGCTCTTTGTGTTATATATAGACAGAAAACAGAATATCAAAGCTGACATTCTCAGTAACTCAGTTCTTATAGTTGGCAAGCATATTTAACTCATCACCCAGGTAGGGGAGGAGGGGAGGGTGTCGGAGGCTGAAACTTGCAAGGAGGGAGGAGAGAAGTAGCTTGGACCAGCGAGCAGCAGCATCATCGCGATGTCGAAGCGAGAGCAAGAACGAAGAAAGATCAGGGGCCACATGGGAATTTTCTATGTAGGAAAATCAGATCCCAATTCCCACCTATATGTGAGGGAACAGATTTCCCATTAAACGTGGAAAAATTTCCTGCGGCCAGAATTTGCTCTGCCGGAAAGTGGTGCAACCAAAGGGATACTGTGAAGGAAAATTATCCCATTCTCCGTTTCCATCAGTATATTTTCAGGCTACCAAACAGGCTCTAAGGAGTAAGGACTATAGGATTAATTTTCCGGTAAATAAAAGAGCAATGAAGCCTAAGTTATAAAACACTAGCTAGGGCCTAGGGGCCTGTTTAAATTCGCTTTCCTAATTTTAAAAGTCCTTACCAGTCATTTTAAAAGCATGAAAGTCGATTTGAGCTCAAAAATTGTATGCGGAATGGCATTTGAGTTAAACGAGTTTTTTCCCCCTTCAAAAAGTCAAAGTAGACCTAAAGTCATATTTTGGAACTTTCAGCTTCATCAAGCCAAACAGATATTCAAATTGAGACTTGTTTTTAATATAAAAAGTATGATTATATTAAATGACTTTTATCACAATTTTAATTTACAAAATCCAGTTGGGATGATAAAAACCGACGTTGATAAAAACAACCCTTAATTATAATTCAGTTTCAAAATATTTTGAAAATTTCCGTAATCCTGAAGTCTATATTTCATTTGTTGACAACTAGGCATGACAAAATAATGAATGCTCATCATATGAAAATTTACAAGTTCAAATTTACATTCTAACATATTCATGGTAACAATTATATATTTTTTTCAAAAAAAATCAAGAAACATTAAGAATCAAGAAATATCTTAATTGGATGTATATGTTTGTTGTGTTTCGATCACAATTATGCGTCATTCTACTTAATTTTAATTTGCGTCCATTTTGAATGTCAGAAAAACCAATTTCCATCCATTTTAAAACAACCAACATTAACTTTATCCAAAAAAAAATGTCCAACATTAATTCATCCTCCTATCTATGATGCAAAATAATCTAAACTTAACTTCTACATAAATAAATTATATTACATTTTTTAAAATAAGATATTTCAACGTTAAAATTGTTAATAACCTAATTGAATATAAAAAAAATACTCAAGTCAAAAACTTTGATAAAATAACTTCAAATAAACGGAATCATTCGCGCGCGCGCAGTCCAATCCTCGTTATCTAGGATAACATTGTATAACAAATTAAATGAGCATTTTATTTTATTTTTTACAATAATGAGCATTTTATTTTGAATATATATAATTGTTATCATGAATATATAAAGAAAATTACAATGAAATTTGGGCATTTTATAATGTAAATCTGGACTTAAATTTTTATTTGATACTTGTTATTTTTGTTATACTCCTCCAATCCTCAATATAAGACCCAATTGTTGAGTTGGTTTTGTTTCTAAATATAAGACCCAGTTTTCATATTTATCAATTTTCTCTAAATTACCCATATGGATACTCCCTCAACCATAATCAAATAGAAGAAGGAGAGGGGGTGTTAAAAAGATGATTATGGTGTTTTAGGAAAAACGTGTCACGTTTTTTATAATTAACTAACTTACATAATTTTTTTAATCTAATCAAATTAGTTAAATGGGTCTTATATTAAGAACTGAAAGAGTACTTAGTTATGAAAATACGTATAACTGACCTAGGAACACTCGTTATTTCCCTATCAGAATCTATTAGCATGTAACTTGAGTTTGTATATGTATTTACTTGTCAAAATGTATATGTACTTGGCCTGCAAGGGTCGGGTCCGACTGGTCGCAAACGGGAACGCAAGGCGCCTTCCCTACCATGTCATGGGCTCGATACCTGCGAGTGCACTTGGGATTAGTCTGGCCGGTTGTGCTGGGATACCCTGAGGCAGCGATACCATCTTACTAAAAAAAAATGTATATGTACTTGTAAACGGATTTTAAATTTTCATTAGGACTTGCTTTTTATTTCAACAGTCAGACTTATTTTTATCAACTTTTCTCCCAACTTAATCCCCCCTTCATTTTAAGCAAAAGGTATGAGTTCAAATCTTAAAATTTCTTAATTCTCATTGCACTGGAATTTAAATGAAAATTTGAAATTCTCCCATTTTTTAAATTCAGTCGATGGTCAAAATTGCCGCTAATATTCTAATCCAGCTTGAATCGCACGTGGACGCCCTTATTTTGTGTTCTTTCGGGAGAACACACCTTCAAATTTTCGGGCGGTGCTGTGTCCCTTAGATTTTTGTTATTAGATTTTATATAAAATAAGTAAAATTTTAATATCGCAAAAAATTATTCAGTTTTCAATTTTTTACGGTTTTTTAAAAATTTAGTATTCTCAAATATTTAAAAAATCATAAAAAATTAAAAATGAATTTTCTTTATAAGATATTAAAATTTAACTTATTTTACATTTAATAATAAAAAAATGAAAAAAAAAAAATTTAGGAAGCACCCAAAAATAAGCGGCAGAGTGGCCACATGACACCCGAGATCCCAAATTTTCACATCTTCATCCACAGTCTAAAGGTGTGTTTGGTACGAGGAATTCGGGAGAGAGGAAAGGGGAGAGGAGGGATTTTAATCAGTTTTTCTTGTTTGGCAATATACAAATTTTAGGAGGGGAGTTTATGACCATTATGTCCATATTTTGTTATGTTGTGACCATTATGCCCATATCTTAAATAAAATAAGGGCAAAATTGTTTATATTAAAATATTTTTCTCTCCCCTCTCCCCTCTTTTTTTATAAATCCAAACAAGATAATATTAAAATCCTTCTACTCTCCCCCCTTTCCTTTTCCTCCATTAAAATCATTCCTCTCTCCTTCCTCTCATTGAGCCAAATATACTCTAAGGATGTATTTGATTGGAAGGAAGGGTGGAGGGGAGGGAATATGACCCCCTCCCCTTATTTGGACGAAAATTTAGAAGGAAAGAAGACTCAAAATTTTTCCTCCCCTCCCCTCGTTTACCCTCATTTGGGTCCCCTTAAATTAGGGTTTTTTTTAGGAAAGTCAAAATTTTTCTGACTATGTTATCCTTATATATTTGTGATATTCCCAGCTTGGTTGGCGGTATACTCCTTCCTTTCTTCTTCTTTCTTGTCTTCCTGAGCACCACCGCCAACGAAAATGATGAGTAGGCTGGGAGTCTCTTTTCTGGCTTGGCATTAGTCAGCAGCCGCAAGCTGATTATGGAGTTGGACGAGAAGGTGCTAGGAGATAGAGAAGGGGATAGTGGTGGCGGTGGAAGAAGGGGAGGAAAGAGATGAAGAGGAGTTGAACGTGATGGCTTTGGGGAGGAGAGAGTGGAAGAGGAATAGTGGCTATTTTTATCCTTATCGTCACTTCTCCCCTGTAAGGGTCGCAGCCATTCATATTATCTTCTTCCAGTTCTAATATTTCTATGTATCTTTGCGGTTTGATTTTTTTTCAAACGTATTAGTTTATTAATTAGATTGTACATTAAAGCTAGAACAGAATGGGCAGAAGAGAAAAGATTTCGTTTTTTGTAAAAAAATAAAAAAAATAAAATGTGTTAATTTAATTACTTCAAATATATTACTATATTAATTTACATAAAAAATATTATATCATTTTTTTATACACATATAACATGATTTAGCTGAAATTTTCAATCAGTTATGTAATTTAAATTAAAATGTGAATTGATTTATATAATATATAAATAAAAATATGGGAAAATGACAGATAAAGAAGCTCCAAAATGTGAAATGTCAATTTGGGAAGCTAAGGAAATGTAATTACTCATAGGGAAGTCCTTCCCAAATTGGAATTTTGAAATTCAGTGAAATGATGTAATATCCTTAAAAAAAAAGTAATTGAAAAATAATATAATTGAAAAATAATATAATATAATATAATAATATTTTATTATAATATTAAAAAAAATTTCGGTGGAAAGTTGGAGGGGGTGTGGAAAAAATTGGAGGGGGTGGAAAAAAACGTGGGGGTTGGGGTTGAAATTCCCCTCCCCCAATAATTATGTGGGGGTGTTAAATACCCCCCACAATCCATCCCCCCCCACGGCAAACGCAAGAAGAAAGAGAGAAAGAGGAGAAGAAAAGAGAGAAAGAGAGAGCTGAAGTGTGTGAGAGAGAGAGCACACCGGTGAAGCAGAGGGTAAGCTTTGAAGATATTTTAGGTACATGAAATTATCTCTTTTCATCAAACTTTCTTCATAAATATTTCATATATATTTTATGCTTCCTAATAGTAGTATTATTATAGTGATTAGAGAAAATTTTGAGACTTATATATGATATAAGTATTGAATTTTGATAAAAGATGACTATAGAAATTTAGAAGTGAATGAGTTGTTAATTTTAATCGGTTTAGATTTCTCTATTTGTTAGTTTTAGTATTTAAATTAATTTATTTAGTTGAAAATCTGTTATTTATGGGATATACCATATTTTTACCGATTAAATTTAAGTTAAATAATTTATTTGGATTGTTTGATATATTATTGAGATTTTAATCGGTTTGGATTGGTCCATTTGTTGGTTTTAGTGCTTAAATGGATTTTTCTAGTTGAAAAATATGTGATATATGATTTATATCATATTTTACCGATTAAAATTAAGTTGAATAATTTAATTGAGGTGTTTAACATATTATTAAGATTTTAATCGGTTTATTTTTATTTATTGGGTGACTGGAGGTTTTAAAATAATTATTGTAGCTAAAAATTTTATTATTTATGGAAATATATATATGGTAGTTATACCATTAAAGTTTTGATTAGATTGTTCATTTATAAATATTTGAAGTATTATTGAATTTTTGATAGTTTGATTTTGAGGTTTAAACTTAAAATGAGATTTTTAGAATTTAGAACATAATAATTTTATATTTAGAAATTGTTGGAAAATCCTTTTTATTAAGATAAATAATTTGGAGGTGGTAAATAAATAATTTGGGGTTGTTAGAAATTTAAATAATATAGAGAAGTTTAATTAATTAATTTATATTAATATGTGGTTATATTAATTGTGTAGATTAATTATTGGTTGAGCAAAGGATTGACCTTCTGGTAATCCTAAGTACTGCTTTGATGAGAGGTAACCACTTTCCACTTGTTATATATGCTAATATGTTGTTTGTGAGTATTTTGTTATTTTTAGAATAATATTTGATATTTGGAACTTGAGTAGATATGTTATATCTTTTGAGCTATGAAAATTGTCTTGTGGGATTTTTGGAATGGTGATTGAGAAGTTTGGAAAAGATATATGATTTAAATCTTATGGATTATACTGAGAAAAGATTGAGACATTTTTATTATATTATGAATGATTGGTTGTTATTTGGATTTTGAATTGAGTCGTATCCTACCACGTGGTAAGGCCGCCATTGGTGCACATTGGTTGGCTTCTTCTTTCGTCCCCCATAGTGAGGAATAGGCCTTTGTGGCTTCTTATTCGTCCCCCAGAGTGAGGGATAGGCCCGTATGTTTGATTGATCCCCCAGAGTGAGGGATAGACTTATGTGGCTTGTGTGTTGGCTCCCATAGTGAGGGTTTGGATGATTGAAATTATATATCTATAGTTCTCGAGAATTAATAACTGTCCCACTGGACACCTCACGAGCACGTGTTAGTATGTATGATGAGTTAGAAAGTTAGTTACTGAGGCGTTTGTCTCACCCCGTGGTTTAACATTTTCAGGTGATAGTTCAGGTGGTGGCCCATCAGGGAAGGCTCAGGAGGCATAGTGTGCTGTTATAGCTTGTATAGCCTCCCTGCTTTTGTTCTATGTGCTGACTTGTTATATATTGCCACATAGGGCTCATCTACTATCATGATGTAAAATAATACTTTTAATTACTACTATCTGGTATGATAGGGCCGTGAGGAGGTCCGAGACATTTTAGACTTTGCGTATTACACTCATTTGATAGTGTTGATTTTTGACTAATGGGCTCTATGACTTATATTAAAATGTTTTATCAGTTTGTGTGTTTGAAAGTGTAAGTTTGGTTTGGGCTAACGGTTGAATGATATTTCTGGACTTTGAAAGTCCAAGGCCCAAGTGAACGATTGATGTGGCTCGTAATATAAGTTTATTTCTTTTAACCATGATAGTGATTTTAAAATTTTAAGGTTTCTTCTTTTCTATCATGGTTAATCGTTCAAATGGATTGTTGAATTTAATCTAAAATGGTTTTGAAAAAGCGGTTGTCACAAATGACAAAAATGCCCTTTGTTCTTCTTTTTTTAAAAAAAACCCAGCCCTCACCGGTGGTCGACCGGCGACTGGCCTCCGGCGGCTGCCGGCTGCCTCTGGCCACCGGCGCCGGCCACCGGTGTGGTGGCTGCCGGTGAAGGATTTTTGTGACAAAGTTTTTTTTTTTTTGAAAATAGGATAATATTGGTTCAAAGTGGAGGGGTGGGATTTGATCCCACAACCCCTTGGCCACTTGGACCAACAAAAGGATGGCTATTGGGCCATCAAAGATTTCTTAACATTATAATGCAAACAAAAATATAAGTTAACTCTTTTACTGTGACTCCAGCTCGTGACAACAATTTGCTTGAGGATGACAAGTCTTAATTGAGAAATAACAAGTCTAAATTTGATATTAACAAAGCAACTTTTCCCTATACATAACAAATAGCAGCATGTGCATTAATTAAAAATGATCATAATTTATTTAAAAATAACACGTCTTTACTATAAAATGACAAGTCTAAAATTGATATTAACAAAGCAACTTTTCCTTATACATAACAAGAAATAGCATCTACGTTAATTAAAAATGACCATAATTTATTTGAAAATAACACGTCTTTACTGAAAAATGATAAGTCTAAACTTGATATTAACAAGGCAACTTTTCCTTATACATAACAAGAAATACCGAATAAATTGTTGTTATTTTTCAACAAAGACGTGTCATTTTTAAATAAATTATGATCATTTTTAATTAATGCACATGCTGCTATTTGTTATGTATAAGGAAAAGTTGCTTTGTTAATATCAAATTTAGACTTGTTATTTTTCAATTAAAACTTGTCATCTCAGATAAATTGTTGTCACGAGCTGGAGTCACAATAAAAGAGTTAACTTATATTTTTGTTTGCATTATAAGGTTAAGAAATATTTGATAGCCCAATGGCCATCTTCCCTTTTATTGGTCCAAGTGGCCAAGGGGTTGTGGGATCAAATCCCACAACCCCGTCACTTTGAACCAATATTATCTCATTTCCAAAAAAAAAAAATCTTGTCACAAAAATCCTTCACCGGCAGCCACCACACGGCGCCGGTGGCCGGAGGCCGGCCGCCGGCCACCGGTGAGGGGCTGGTTTTTTTTTTAAAAAAAAAAGAACAAAGGGCATTTTGTCAGTTCACTGAATTTCAAAATTCCAATTTGGGAAGGACTTCCCTATGGGTAATTACATTTCCTTAGCTTCCCAAATTGGCATTTCACATTTTGGAGCTTCTTTATCTGTCATTTTTCCTAAAAATATAAACTCAGGATGAAATAATAAATTGCTTATTGCTCCCTCAATTCCCTCTCTTAGCTAGATAAAGAATCATTAAATATCTCTCTTTCCCTCTTCTCAATCAAACTAAACAAAATGACATTAAAGTCTCCTCTGTCCTCTCTCGCCCTACCCTCCTTCCCTTCTCCTAGCCTCT
The DNA here is from genome assembly GCF_004799145.2 of Neltuma alba. Taxonomy (NCBI): domain Eukaryota; kingdom Viridiplantae; phylum Streptophyta; class Magnoliopsida; order Fabales; family Fabaceae; genus Neltuma; species Neltuma alba. Next base: position 282,962 of record NW_021635193.1, read on the forward strand.
CCTCAAACCAAATACGCCCTGACTGAGCAAAGTACCCTCTAGTAATATATACAAACCACTGAAGCTAGCCTCCTTCATCTTTCTTCATTTACTCTCAGACAAAAAATCAAACATGCTGCCTTCTTCCTCTTTGCCCTTCCCTTCCCTTCTCCTTCTTCCACTTCTCTTCCTTCTCTCAGCTCTGTTCCTATCCCTGTGCCTTAGACGAACTAAGCATGGCCTGAAACAACCCCCAGGGCCACCGGCCTGGCCGGTGATCGGCAACCTCCACCAGTTGGGTACTCTCCCGCACCGATCCCTTCAGTCTCTCGCGAAGCGCTATGGACCCATCATGTCCTTGCGACTCGGACAGGTCCCTGCTGTTGTCGTCTCTTCCCCTGAAGCCGCCGAGCTTTTCCTCAGGACGCACGACGTCGTTTTTGCCAGCCGCCCAAGGACTCAAGCGTCGGAGTTCCTTTCTTATGGCTCCAAGGGGATGGTTTTCTCTGAATATGGCCCTTACTGGCGCGATATGAGGAAGCTCTGTACTTTGCAGCTTGTTAGCTCGTCGAAATTGGAGACGTTTGCTCCCTTAAGAAGGGAGGAGTTGGGACAGCTGGTGAAGTCGATTGAGAAGTCGGCGGCGGCGAGTGAGGTGGTGGATCTGACGGGGAAGGTGGAGCGGCTTGTAGAAGACATAATGTATAAAATGATATTTGGACGCAACAGGGACGATAGATTTGGTCTGAAGGGTCTTATTCATGAAGCGCTGAACTTGGTTGGAGCCTTCAATATTGCAGATTTCGTGCCTTTCTTGGCACCATTTGATATCCAGGTACCATTATCAACTCAACTGCATATTTACTGTTCTTTTTCCTTCTAGTGTATTCAATGTTTCAACCAGCAAACCAAATCTGTCCGTGTCTAGCTGCATCTCAGATTTTGATCCAAGAGCGGTCCAAGGTGAAGTGTTGAACACAAAAGGGTGAATGGGTATGGGAATTTAAAAGAATTTATAACATTGATTTAATTAATTGAATTACATTGAAGAAGAAGTTAGTTAATTTAATTAGTCTGAGATGTTTTACAAATTGAAAAATAGGTCGTATGTAAAAAAAAAGAACAAGTTGATCTTGACCCAAAAAAAAGGTATTAGTAACTATTGGACACACCAATTCAAATTAGATTATTATACCTCTGATTCTTAATATAAGACTTCATAGACTTCATTTGACTTTTATTTTGGTTCTAAATATAAAACTCCAATCCACTTTGTCTTTTATATTTATGTTTTTTTTTTCTAAGGTAATTCTTCTAACAATGATAGTTCTAACAAATACACTTGACTAGTAAGGATATTTTAAGAAAAAACAACACATATTTATTACAAATAACTAACTTAACTGTTTTCTTTAATCTCCTCAAATTAATCAACTAGGTTTATAATTAGGATTGGAGATAGTAGCTAGAAAGTTAGAGGTTCAAGTTTCTAAAAAGTAAAAGAAAATGGATGAAATTATGCATAAGCAATATAGTGTCTGTCTGGGATCATGGTGAAATTTTCTTATAAACACGTTTCACGTAAGTTGAAACAGAACTCTTCTTACATAAATACTTGCCTCGTATTTTGTAAATCACTGTTAAAAAGCTACTTATAAGCTGTTCTAAACAGGTTTATAATTGATTAAGCAGCATGGAATAGTTAACTTTTGGAAAGATTTAGTAAGCCACCGCCAGCTCACCATTACAAAATCAAATTGAAACCATGGCACGTGGTTAGTTTTAATGATGGGGGCAATTTGTTTCTGCTGTTATAGAAAGATTTTAGCTCTGGTTGAGTTATAAGTCTGCACCCCACATGCCGATGATCGGCACGTATATAGTATTATCTTGCTGATCACGTCATTTTCTTTTATGTTATGTGCCTATAATCTTTTCGCCTTGAGCATTGATTGTTTTTAAATATTTTTCCTTGCGTTTCTAGATAGAAATTAAACATATATAGTATGAACTTTAAAAAAATACACATTTAATTGGCGTTTATCAGATTGGGATGGTCTAAATTTAAAATTTTTCATTAATTATTTTAAATAAAAATATTTTTGAAAAATGATAATTAACATATTATCTTTATTTTAGATTCTATACCTATTAAAATAATTATTTAAAACTTAAAATAAAAGAAAATGAGGTCTGGACTGTTCAGATCATATCTAGACTTTCCAGATTGGTGTTATCCTTCATATATAGTGAGCTATTGAATTGATGTTGCCAGGGCTTGACACGAAAGTTAAAGAGAAACTACAAGGCGCTCGAGGATGTGTTGGATAAGATAGTGATGGAGCATGAAAACACTTCAAAAGGACAAAATTTACAACACCATAACGACTTCATACACATATTGCTTTCCTTGATGCACCAACCTGTGGATCTACAGGACGACCAAGACCATGTGATAGATAAAGCCAACATCAAAGCTATTTTATCAGATATGGTTGGAGGGGCAACTGACACTTCTATTGTTGTAATTGAGTGGGCTTTATCCGAACTTTTGAGGCATCAAGAGTGATGAAAAAATCTTCAAAATGAGCTACAAAACGTTGTTGGAATGACGAGAATGGTGGAAGAGTCTGATTTAGCAAAGTTAAGTTATTTAGATATGGTAATCAAAGAGACTCTTAGACTATATCCAGTTGCACCTTTACTTGTCCCTCGAGAGAGAGTATGGAGGATGTTACAATCAACGGGTGCTATATAAGGAAAAGACAAGGGTAATTGTAAATGTGTGGGCCATAGGACGTGATTCTAAGGTTTGGTCTGAAAACGCGCATATGTTTCCATCCTGAGAGATTTGTTGACAGCAATATTGACGTTCGAGGACACGATTTTCAACTGTTACCATTTGGCTCAGGTCGCAGAGGTTGTCCTGGCATGAACTTGGGTATGACTAGTGTTAAATTTGTTTTAGCTCAATTTGGTTCATTGCTTTTCTTGGGAACTTCCTTATGGTATGTCTTCCAGTGACTTGTGTTGGCGGCAGCAAATGAGGAACAGCAAATCCGGTTCGAGTCGCGTCACAAGGACACTGCCTGAGAGATATTCCGCAGCCTCGGTGTGGTAACAGGCAGCTGGCACTCACCCCAGGATCAAACGAACCCTTCCTGCGAAGCAAGTAGGGTAGCAGAAAAGCGAAAGCGATTGTAACAGGAAACACAGCGGGAGAGAAGAGGAAGAGGATGGAAAGTGTATAATCACGCTGCCTGGACAGTCCCTTATATAGGCGCGAATGGCCACATCACCGGAGGACGCATCCCTCTGTTTCGCCGAGCGGGTACGACCGAAGCAACGTAAGGTTCCGTTGGAGACGGAACAGCGCGAACGTTGGTGGCAAACAACGTTCGCCTACACCCAGCCGGACGCGCGTCCGGTCGGCCACAAACGAAACAGTAAGCCTCTTGACTTTTAACAGGTCCAAAATAAGGTTTCTTGGTAAGCATAATTTTATTAAAAATATTCAACAAAGTTTAAAATAATTTTCGTAAAATGAGGCTTTACCGCGTTTAATTCACGCGCAGGGGGGGAAATCGCCGGTTACAACTGCGTTTCCCTCTGGTGGCCTGTTGTTGTGGGCGCGAGGCCCAATTCCCTCTTGGCCCATTTACTCCCCCAAGGATGCTTGATCTCATTTATACACTTAGACTCTTCTCATCTTTCCCATGTGGGACTTTATTTGACACACCATATTGCATTATTTCACAACAATCCCCCACATGTGTCAAATAAAGAGCCAGGGTTACACACATGGGTATAATCATTGTATCTAGTGGTTCTTGCGACTATGAACTAGACTAGACTGATAACACTTAGTACAAGAGATGCCAGTGAAGAAGGCTTCTATGAACTGTCATCTCTTCGCGTGTGTACTAGAGGCATTAAAAGTAGATTATACCCCCACATTTCCGCTGTTAACGACGTTTTTTGCGCGTTATAACGGCCGTGCGCGTGCCTGGGCATAACGAATGCTTAGAGAGATTTGCCATGATCTCATAGGAGCGGCCCCACTCCACATT